>NC_061857.1:23756870-23764370 GCF_019202785.1 Penaeus chinensis
ATGTAAAGTTCTGTAGTTGTCTAAAAATAATAAGAAAGGAAAGGATTGAGGAAGGGCAACGTGCTGTACCTCCAGAAACTTCCTGAGGCTGCAGAATATTTCCAATGTCCAGTATTTATTGTAATTAAATATATTTAAGCATTAAAAAAAAAAAAAAAAGTGACTGTGTGACTAGAGTGAAATCTAGACAAGGTCACAAGGGCACGTACTTGAAAAAAGCAGGCTATTTTAATACATCTTTGCTTCGACAGTATTTCTTGTCATCTATAAATCACACCCAAAACACCTTTTTTTTTAGTCTAGACTTCCTAGCACCAGCACCATTTTATTTTATTCATATTTTTATTTTTTATTTTTTTTATGGTTCAAGATTGACCTAAGAAGACAAGAAGTCATTTCAGGTTTTTGTTTGTTTGTTATATAATTGATGAACATTTCAACACACATGTTAACAATGATAATCATTTTGTGGTTAAAGATAATATTATAAGACTACTTCATTTTACAACATATCTTCAGTTAAAAACTCACCTTTTTGAGAAATATTTTTTATTAGTAGAATCTTTTTATAATGTTATAAGAATATTTTATTTCATGACTTTTCCTCTGTTAAAACTCACCTTTTAGGAAGATGTTTTGATTAGTAAAATCTACTTTCTAGTAGAAGCTAGTTATTGAAGTTTTAAACATAGCAAAGAATGTTTATGATTAGTTATGAAAGCAAAATTGTTTGAGCCTTTTCATGCAAAATGAAGATGATGTCTTTAAATGTCCTTGTTTACTTTCAGCTTTTGGGAATCGTGTGCCTAAGTTGAAGTCAAGTAAGGGACGCTAGTGGAAGCCGGGACCAGCTAATGTGTCCAGTTAGATCACATCTGGGTGTAACATGTGATTCATTGCTTAGATATTTGCCATTCTCCATTGCTTTACCTTTTTTTCTTACTAAAAAAATATTTTCTTTTTTTAGTATTTAATTAGTATTTAAAGCCTGTTAGGGTAAAGAAGTTACTTTAATTTGAATGATTTATATATTTTTGAGTACCTAATTATTGTTTTATTCTTTTTTATCTTTTATTTAAATCTAAAACTAGTTTTGCTTTGAAGTTTAAGATGTAGCAGTGAACTGCAATGGAGTTTTGGTAGTATCAAAGTGATTTATGCATATACCTGTTAGATACAATAAGCCAGTATTGCCATTACCAATATGAAACTTAATTGTTAAATCTGTCTATTTATTCAAGTGCACTAAGTTTACTATCTTGATGAAATTTTAAATAATCTTAAAATGCTTACTTTATGAGTTCTTCACATAAGTCTACCTTCCATACTCAGCCTGTTTTCTCCATATATAATAAGTATGGAGTTTTTTCCATTTAATTTTATTGTTTATTCTTATACCTGACTCTTAATACTTTTAAGAAATGAACTTCAACTGGCATTTTAACAGGTTCTCTTGCACACTATCGCATCTGGTCTTTGCTCTTACTTTCATATAAGACCGTTTGACATTTCATACTGGCTTCGGGTTGTATCATTATTTCCCTTACTTGACTTCTCTCAAAGGAAAAAGGGGGTTTCTTTTTCAGGAGTTAAATGAAAATATGCTGTCTCACTTTTTTTTTTTCAAACTTGATTTTTTGTTTCTTATCTTTTTTTTATGTATGTCTCTCTGGAGTACATGTGGCATCTAGAGCATGAATTTACAGAAGTGTCTAAATTTCTAGTGTATTTTCCAGGGATTTTGCTGGGGTCAATTTTGTGAATTCTCAGAGCACTTCACAGAATTTCATTACTTTCCGTGTTCATCTTGCTTACCAAGTTTATTTTATTTCTTACTTGGTTTGGTTTTCTTACAAAGGTATGATACATTGTGGTAAGAGTGGTATCACAGATGGTTATTGGGTAGTGGATTTGATCTTCAGTGATAATAATTGGTCTTGAAAGTCACTGTGTGAATTTTGTTTACAGTTTCATATCTCTTTTTCATCACCTTAAGGCATGCTGTCCTTGTTATCTTTGCTCTTCAGTAAAATACTGAAAAATGTTTGTTAAGATGAATTTTTGTTATTTCCTCTTTTAATAACTGTATTTAGACCTGTTGTATCTATGCATCCTCTTCCATGGAAACAATTTACCAGCATTGGATAAAGTATCTGTTCATGTATATGCATGTGCATATGCATATTTGAATGTATATGTATATTTATATGCATATATATCTTTAATAGGCCTACTAACTTAGATTAATGGTAAGGAAAGAATTTGGTACAACATAACTGTAGTAAAAGATTGGACATGATAATATGTATAGGTTGCTGTCAGTCCCATGGAATGTTATATAACTGTTCATGTATATTATTAAGACTTAAGTTTTCTGTAGACTTCTTAGATACTGTTTCCATTTTTATAATAATTTATATATTTTTCAGTTTCTTTTTTTGATGTTTCACTTCATTTTTAAAAATCAAATAAAGTTTATTTTTATATCTTTACTGAATTACATAGTATATACTATATGGTAACTTTTATCTAAAAAAATGTGATTTATGATTAAAAATATTTTTTTTCATCATCTGTTATTTATTTAGCCTTAGTGTTATTAGTATTAGAAAAAAAACTAAATATATGTATACATGCACTGTACAGCATGTGTGTATGTATAACACAAAGAAAGAATATGTGAAATCTGTATCCCAGTACTATGTGTCAAAATGGAAAAGATGTGTGTGATGGAGATAGCAAATTATTTAGGTCTGCTAGATTTATCATGAATAAAATCTGTGACAGAGTTTCTGGAATTTTCATCAGGTAATGTTCACAGAATTAGCTTAGAAAATGTTTGCTAGAAGAAACTGGTTTATATATTTGTAAAGATATATTGCCTACTGATTGTGTCTTTGTTGACTAAGTGCTTATGGAGTGATGTATGTGTAAACAAAAATTACCTGGCACCAATGGACTGTCGATGAGGATGGCTTTTACATGCATACCATGTCCATTGTGATTTTGGTTTTTTATTGTGTATACATATAGATGGCTCCTATCTACCTCACTTGTTTCCCCTTTTCCTTGAGCTTCAAAAATAGTTTTTTATTGCTATTACTATTTTTCTTAACCTATATTAAAGTCTATAATGTCAATAACAGTGATAACAGTATTGATATTAATAGTACTAGAAAAAAAGCAAAGCTTGAGGAAAGAGGAAATAGGTGAGGTCACATAAGCTACTTACTGACTCATGCAGACTTGTGGAACCATCTATGTGTAGAGATAGGTCACAGAACAAAATTACTGCATTGGGTTGACATATGTTTAGAAATATTTTACTTTGGAATGAATATGGTATTATTGCATATCCTCCTTGCAACAGTGTGGCACGGGTGAGTGAAAGATGTTGCTTCTCTATTTTTCTTTTATTCTTCATTACACTTTAAGACACCTCTACAAGAGTAAGGGACAACGCTGGTCACTAACACTTAGAATGTCAGTTTTTCTGCTCAACACAACAGTCTTTCAAGTGGCTAATGCGGTATAGCTCAAGGAAGACGGCCTGAGGTTGGCTGGGTTGTGATACGCTTTGCATGCTTGGAAAACAGTCTCTAAAATTCTGTGTGTGAGTGTGTAGTGTCCATCCATCTCCCTGATTTGTCTCTCTCACACCTCTTTTCCCATGAAATGCTGCTGCACTTCGTATTGTGCAAGCAGGATTCACAGAAGGATATATGGATATTTCCATTTAACAAATATGGCTATTCAAAAGATAATAACAACTTAACAAGGATTATTCAACAAATAATTAGTAGTTAGGTAAATGACATTAGTTGTGGTCATTGGTACCTTTTTTACATTAATAGTGAACTCAGATCTCCTGTATTTATTTGTAAAAGAGACTTAAAGAGCAAAACAAACTTTCAGGGATGCTTGCAATGTTTCACTAAATGTCTAATCTAACAATGGATCAATTTGGCCATTGTAAACTCCATGCAGCTCACTTTGTGTTGTTAACTAAAGGCCGACAATCAGAAATTGTACACATATATGTTAATTAGGTTGACACTAACAAAGTTCTGTGTGTTTTATAGTGTATAATTCATTGGTGCAGTAAGAAAATATCCTAAAACTGAGAATATTGAATATTAGAAAAAAGAGAAATTGCAATACTTTTTCTACAGCTTTATATGGTATGCAAGTCTATAGACAAATTATTTCATCAAAATAAGCCTTAGTTTTGTAGTTATAAGGTTGAACCTGCCCCCCACTCATAGTCTGCGTCAGTACTATGTAAATATGAATAAAGATTATTCTCCATATTCAGAGACATAAAAATAAAAGAGCCAAAAGTCATGATGTTACTTAAGGTTTACTATACAGGAGTTAGTGTTAGTGAAAACTTTAGGTCTCAGGCTATGGCTTAGAATGGTATAAATAAGCTTGTAATCCAATAAATATATTTTTTAATTTGGTTAGATACCATCCTAAACCTTGAAAATTAAGGTTTATTGAGTAATAAATGGTCTGGGGCAAGTAGGTTCATTGGGGTTTTGTAAGTGGTAAATATATGAAAAAAAAAGAAAGGAAAGAAAATATAATATAAATAAGGGTGTCAGTAATATAACCTGCCATTCATTATGGTAACCAGATCTTTAAGATTTAGTGAACAGGTTTGCTGAATGTGATCATCTCCCTTATGATAAGGATGCTGAGTCCCACATCAAAACAATAGCAAGAATACAAAAAAAAAAAAAAAAAGCATAGGAGCCCTTTCCAATTTATTCAAGTCTTTTGTTGGTCAAAAATTGCATCCTATTATGCTTCCTAATTATGTTTTTTCCAGCCGTCTTCCCATTCTTTTCATTTACTTTGATGTTGGCTTTCTACCTTTCTTACATCCATTTTTATTTGTACATACCCATCATGAGGTTTATTATTCTTTAGCTTTTACTTTTCCTTCCATAAAACATTTCTCCAATTTTCCTTATTTAAGTGTATTTGAAAGATACTGGAAAACCAAACAACAAATATTCATGGACAATTTATTTGATAACTTAACAAAGTGAACATTACTGTCATCCAGATTCCAATAACAAGTAAATTCAACACAATAACCTCACTAAACCAGAAGATACCATAGCAGGAAATGATAAACTTTAACATGTTGCTATTTTCATTAAAGTTGATCATAACATATTAGCAGTTTTTTAGAATTTATTTTTGATTTCTTTTTTTTTCTTGGTTTGTTTCAAGCTAATGACTGATGTTTATCAGTGTTTCTGGTTTTATTTATCTAAACGAAATATTAACACGGCAGTACACTAACCTTTACAAAAAAAGAATTCCTTATAGTTTCTCTAAGCTTAAACTTAAATTCGGTTCAACAAAATTTATTATAAATTATGGTTAATATGTCTGGAAATATATATCTGAGATATGAAACACAATAAATAAAGTACCTGAACAATAAATGAAGAGTTTGAATTCATATTGAGAAATAACTGACAACAAAAAATATATGTATTAGATAGGCAAAAAAAAAAAAAAAAAAAAGTATTTGAACTTTTGAACTTCAACATTTTTCTATCATTCCTATTGTGGAAAATTATTATAAACTCTTCTTCTAAAATCTTAACTTAAGGTCTGGCCTCTAGTTAAATGGTACCTAGATATACAAATCAAGTTTTCAATTTTCGTACTATCTTAAAAAGCAAAAGCAAGTAATCAAGGTACAAAAGTTTAAAATATCAATATTCTTGTATTTGAATATATCTATAATGGTAAGACTTTAATGTGTATGGCAATTGGATAACTTTCATTTACTCACTTGTTCTCTCTCTTCTCTCTCTCATTCAACACAAACATTCACCATTACCTGTGTCCCGTGCAAAGCTGCGCTCTTAGATTTTACGCACATTAGCACCATCAAAAATTGCAGCGTGTGTATATATACATACTTTGTATGTATGTGTATATTAGTATTACATGTGATATACATACATATATTTATATATATACACACATGCAACCACACACAGTCCTCTTGACAAAACTTATCTATTCTGATGTTATTTACTAAACAATATCAATACTGATTATTATAATAAAAAGGAACGTAAAAGAGTAACTTACCTAAATCAAAATTAGTTAGGACATTTGATCTTGCCAAAACATGCATCACCAGTATCACAATCATTATTTATACTACTTGGATGGCATTTAGAAAGTTTTTGAACTCCCATGTTATATACACAACAAATATCATAAAATGCTTTGGAACAAACACATGGAATATCCTCTTTTAAATCAATACATTCACTCCTTCCAACATTTTGCGAGCATTTCTTATCACAAAATATAACATAAATATCTGCATGGTAGTGTATACAAACACATCACTTTAACAATGCTTGGTAACCCAAAAATATAATACAATACTTGTACAACTGAGCTAAGGCTTGCACTTTTCTCATTTTCATTTTAAGTTCAGTAGCCACAGCAACAAGAATACAATGAAAACTTCAACAATATAACCAACAGCAATTCATCCTAAATATCTTTGATAGCAACAAGTCTCAACACAGCATTCAACAAATAATTTTCACAAGTCCAACATCTTCACTGGAGGGCCTTTTGTAGTTTTTCATGGAACAATTTCTACTTATACTGAGCTATATGTTTCAGATACAACCACATATAAAGGTGGTGATTTAAAACATTAAAAAGAATATGACAGACAATTTACCTGCATGTACTTTGAAAACATATTTCCCAACTCTTAACTGCACACAATTTCTTTTTTAATATATAAATTTCTCAACCATACACAAACATCATTTTATCCACATTATTGCTCCTGTGTAATGCATAATTTCTTCATCCTAAGATCTAATTAAAGGTTATATAAGATTATTGCATGAAGTATATACCAAAATAAGCTTAAAAAAAGTCACAAGTCATTTTCATAATAACCTAAAAGTACTGTCTCACATGAAGGCATTTCTAAAAATCGTCACATCTCTCAGTAGTATCAAATAAAATAATTAGTTTTAAGATAACAATTATATAGTAGCCCAGGCACTACATGTTCCTTGCACCTTAGATATTAAAAAAAAAAAAAAAAAAAAAAAAAAAAAAAAAGTACATGCTCAGCAAATAGAGCTTCCTACACAGTGATCCCATGAATGTCTTATGGAAACGAATCTATCTCCTGAGAATATTGACAAAATATTACTTTCAGCTTCGTACAGCCTAACCTGAGAAGCATAACAGTAGGCTCTTCTTAGCACACAAGATGTCCAACATTCACATTCCGTTGAAATCTATTTTACGACAGCACTTTACCTTAAAATATTCCCATACTTGCAATACATTACAATTCTAATTCTTTTTTTTACTTCTCATAAAATATATCCAGAAACATACTAATTGTTCACATACAATGTATGTGAACATATTGTGGATTACAGACATCAGCACAAATAATTATGCATCCAAACAGGCATTTAC
>NC_061857.1:23771870-23776870 GCF_019202785.1 Penaeus chinensis
AAGTCCATTCATGCTTTACTTTACAAAGGTCCTGAGATGTAAAACTTTTATCTGTCCACTTGAGTTTATAGACTCTGCCTAAAGTAAAGTCTTTGACTACAGAAAAGTAGAAATCTATACCTATATTCAACTTAAGTAATAATAACAAAATACTTTATGTTCAATGCTGTAAGTTGATAGCGGTCCTATGCCAAGTAAGAACAAACAACTGTACTATGCTATGCTATTAAGTAATTCACTGTTGTTAACTTCATCATAAACTCTTATCCAACAGCCAAGTACTTAAAACAAGCAAACTCCATTTGTTCCGAACAGGGAAATGGTTTGTACCATGAGCACGGCCTCATCATAACCCTAGACCAACTCAGCTCGTCATGCCCAGCAGTGGAAGGGGGGAAATAGGTATAGACAATTTTACCATAGGAAGAGTTATTTGCGATGAAGCTAAGTGGTCCTTTTGCCACTAATGTCTCCTCACATCCTGCACCTGTTAATAACACCACACCAAACACTGATACAACACTTCTTGCTTGCTATCTGAAGCTGCTTTACCACCCATTTTGCATGGTGTCATTAGAGCAAAGAACATACATACCCCTGAAGCACAATTATTGGCATTTCTTCTAAGGATTCTTTTAGTTTGTTGTTGTATACTAATTATAGTATTTTATTTTCAATGCTGGTATCATCAAATTATTAACTAAAAGTATCTTAATACTATAGTTCTCTGGACATTTATCATAAGACAAGATAATCTTTAAACATAATAAACAAAGATATGATACTGATTCTCATCAATTCTCATAGACAACTCTATAGGAATAGTATTTCTGAGGGTTAAACTTTTTGTATTCATGTATTGATACTAACAAAGATACTGCACTTAAATCATACATATCTCCCTCCTCAATGTAAGCTGATAACATTCACCTAGTCACAGAGAAGCCCTCAAACAACAAACAAGCTCTGCATAAGGACAGCATAACTACAGTCAAAAGGAAGGGTGTCTGTGCTTGTGGAATATGTATGTACTTTGCTCACACCAGAACCAGCATAACCACAACTGCTGCCCTAGAGGAAAGGGACCAGTTGTGGTTAGCGGCTGCATCTTCAGTCTGAGATCGTTGATCCTGATACACCTTAAGCATTTTGCCGGGAAATTTAACAGTGACATGACAATTTGTGGGGGATGATGGGGAATAAGGAGAAGAGATTGTGAAGTGAATAAAGGACAGGAACAAAAGAAGAAGATGAAGAAGGAAAGGAATATGGCGGATAAGAACCAAGTGCAGAAAATGAGGAAGAGAAAACTAAAGAAGGACAAGGAAAGTACAGAGAGGAAAATGAATTAAAGATTTCATGAAATGAATTAACCATAGAGAATGAAGACGTAAAGTTCAGGCTGAGAGATGTATTGACTTCCCACACTATATAAAACATCCCTTCCTCTAAAAAAAACAGTAATATCAAAAGAAGACTATTTAGCAAAATATTGCAAACAATGTAGGCGGACCAATGATGTCAGCTGACTTTCAAGGGCAGGAGCTTCTTACAGGTTATAATAGAAAAAAGAATTAAGAAAAAAACAAAAACAGTACACTGGAATATCATTAATAAAGCACAAACTTTTTTCCTCATAACATTTCACTTTAAAAAGTCAAAGAAAAAAATTACTGTAGTAAGTATGATTATACCAAGTCATTAAAAAACTGTTAGGAATCACTCAAAAAATTTATTCAGCAAAAATGTACTGAAGCAAATAATGAAATTATAATCCTAAAAAAATAGGTTGTCAGTTCAGAAAAAAAGTACTTCAAATTTACTCTACAATAATGAGTTTGGAATTTGTGAAATGAAACATGCATGTGTCTAAATACACATACAGACACACGCGCACACACACACATGCACGCACACATGCACGCACGCACACACTCATGCACACACCCACCCTCACACGTGCACGCACCCACCCTCCCACACGCACGCACACACACACGTACATACACCCACCCACCCACACAAGCAACCATTGCCACACGCACACACACACACACACACTGTGTAAATAGACACACAAAATATCAAAATGGTTTAGATTTAGAAAAATGACATCTATTGAATATACTACAACAAACTACAAAACACTTATCCTTCTTCAACTACAGTATTATGAAAAATAACAATGATAATGAAAAGGCAAAATAAAAATCTCAGACCAAGACCTGTTCTAATACTAATGCCTATTTCAAAAGATTAGTTATACACAATTTTCTTTCACTATTAGTCTAACATTTTTCTACGGATACTTCTCTCATTCATTCATTCATTCACTCTTCCACATTTTTCGTTCTCCTTGCATTTTTTTTCTTTTTTTCCCCTTTCCTGTTTATATTTTGTTCAAATCTTTTGCTTATTTTCCTTTTCCTCTCCATTTTACCTTCAATATTTCCATTTTTATCTTTATTTCCTTCCCCCTCACTGTTCCTTTCCTTCCTCCTGTTCTTGACTTTCCTTCTTTTTCTTTCCATTTTTTATTCCCCCTCTCTTCTTCCTAAGATCTCTCTTATTCTCCTTTTACTATTCCATCCATTTTCACAACAGTATTGGTCTTTCTTCCTCCATTTTAAGGCTGAACATAAATATTTTCCTATCAATTCTAATTACAAGCATGGCAATGAATCAACAGCAGCCTCACACAATATAGTATATCTCACTATTTCATGGACTGTACCCTTACTCCATCATTAAATTTTAAAAAAGCACGGGTCTATTTACAGAAATTCTATCAGTATACCTAATTTTTCGTTAAATTATTAAAGCCAAAATTATGGATATGTCTGAGCAATTGTTAAAAAAAAAAAGCTTACTGAAACTAAAATCCTCTACCTATCTGTCTCTGCCACTTCTCTGTATGTTAATAGTATGCATAATAATGAATATATTGCTATCTATTTCACATATACAGTTACCCCTTTAAACCACGTTAGGAGAAAATTTCAATAATCTTCAGTAAAGTTTGCTCTTTAAATCTATAACTCAGATTCATGATATTTCAGTTACAAATTGACAGGCGAAACCTTTTTAAAAATTACTAGCACATCGTTTCTCAATATAACACTTACTAATAAAGAAAAATACATTGACAAAGAATATAAAACAAAAAATATAATAAATGTGTTCCTTATGTGCTATTAACTGCCTACTCCAGCAGTTGAATCATATATTCTGTATTGATATTCCAGTAAATACTTTCAGGAGTAGAGTTTTCAAATGTCCTCTGTGACTACAATTCACTCCCGATCCTCCCACTATTTGTCATAAGGCTTTTATAATGTAAGAATCTCTGTATTAACTTTTCCCCAAGCTTCCTCTAATACTACCCACATCAAGGTTAAATTATCTATACATTGCATCATCCATAACAAACTGTAATGAAAAAACAGTAAACAATATCAAATGCTTACTTTCTTCTTAGCCATCCATTAGTGTAGCCTTCTATACTAACTTTAATTTCACTAAAACTAAATTAGGCTAAGTCATTACTTTTAAAACAATGACATCTCTTAAGTCCTTAGCTATGAAGTCATTATTGTTAATAACACAAAAACTATCTAAGATGAAAGAAGTCGAGAAAGAAATCTTCAAGTCTTGTTCTCACAGCAGAATGTACAGAGCTCTGAACAACAACGAAGACGAATACAATACAATTAACACATGACAATGCAAGGGATACAATACAAAACAAAGTAGTGCACATGTAACTTACTAAAGACATCATATAATTCTGAAGGATCATCCATACAAATGCATCTAAATGATTTTATTTATTTACCTTTCAAAATCATAATTAATATTTTTCTTGATTTTATTTTTTAATATTACTAATCAACACTAATTCTTAAACTATTCATACCCTAAAAAGAATCGGAAGTTTCATTAAATTGTAATACTGTAATATTTGGAATATTCAAGGGCCAATGGTGGCTATAGATGTATTTAAGTAAAAAAGTCCTTGTATAAAAATGTATGCATTTTTGAGAGTATGTACTACAGCTTACTGTCATGTGTGTCTGAGAGAATGAATGTATATATGAGAATGTATTTATTGGTATGTGTGTCTGAGAGAATGCATGTATGTGTGAGAATGTGTACGTGTACAATAGTCTGAATGTATGGGTATGTGGGCAAGTTTGTTTGAGGTTGTGACAATGTGTGTTTATGTGAATCTTGACATGTTAGTATAAATGTGTACATATATGGGTATGTGTAACAGAGACTGTATGTATGTAAATATGTGTGTATCAAAGAAAGTGTATGTGTATGCAAAGAATAGCATAAGTGTGAGAATGAGTGTAAGTGAGAGCAAAAGTGTAAAATCCTAGTTCTATCACTAATGTGCATTCATTTCATTAACCTGTCACTCAACATGTCACACACATCCACATGCATAAACCACATTACCCTTTAAGCTAAGATAACTAAGCCAATATATATATAATGTTGTTTCAATTAATAATTTTTGGAATATGTACAAAAATCAAAGTTTTCTATTGACTTGTATTATGATTTGTAGGTTAACAGAATGCTTGTAAGGCCTATCATACTTTAGTCAAATCTGAGCCATTTTCATCTTATGTTACTTTTAAAAATCAGTTACTAAAAATAGATGAATAAATAGATCAACAGCAATGCTCCTACAAGTTATTTTTATTTCATGGAAAACCCCCACTACAGAACAATATACAGGGCATGACATTTTTTTTTTCTACTACGTATTCAAGATAAAAAGCTCACAAATAAGAGAAAAGAGCAAATCTACATAGGTTGAGTTGATAGCAAAAGAAGATAATGTGCTATTTCTCGCTTGTAAATGTGCTATCTGTCACTTTCACAGTCAAACCAAAGTGTTTCATTATTTAAAAAAAGTATATATTACTAATAGTACTTCATATCAAAATCTTAAAAATTGCCTTTCAGAAACTTTAATGACAATTCGT
>NC_061857.1:23786870-23789370 GCF_019202785.1 Penaeus chinensis
GTAGCTCCGTAGGTTAGTTAACGAACTGCCTTCGAGTCACACACCTGTCATCCCCCCCCCCCTCTTACTCTCAGACAGTCATTTATTCCCACTCTCTTATCCTCAGTTAGTCACCTCTTTTTTCTCTATTACTATCAGCTCTCATTTGGTCATCTCTCCCTTCTCTCTTACTCTTACTTAAAAACCTTTACCTTCCTTCTTACTGTCCTTTAGTCATCTCTTTCATCTCTTAGTCCCATTTTTTCAGCTCTTCCCTCTCTCTTACTCTCAGCTCATCATCTGTTCCTTCACTTTCATTCTGATTTACTAAGCTTTTTTATACGTTCATTCTCAATAATCCAATCTTATATCACAAATACTAATATCTCAATCAGAATTACCATCTCAACGTCAACCATGCAGTGTTTTTCTGCTTGGTTCGGGATTGCAGGACATGGCCTGGTAAAGAATCTTGCCGCAACGTTACGAGACCTTAGTGTTACTGGGGCCGGGTTTTCCTCCATCATGATTTCAAATTAGTTTTCAGACTTGATCGTAAAATAGCACTTGAAAAGTTGATCAGTTTTTTTTTTATCACTTTCAGGCTCTCGTTAGTAACACAAATCCACCAACCTGAGCCAAAATTTTGATTAGAACTTCATAAATATCTCTAATCAAATTCTAAAAAACTATTCAAATAATGATATAATACACAGTTATATATCACTGATTATTTCCCACTGACATAAGATCTCATTTAAATCCAGAGTGTCCTCTCACATCAGCTGTTCAGTGAGGACTGGCAGCCTGATGACCACTAGATCCCCCTCTAGTGTGCACAGGTGTTCCTATCATTCAACGTGGCCAAACAACACCTGTATCAACTGTTCCCAGTTTGATACTATCTTCCTGTACACTTCTCACGAAATCAAAATGCAATTAATCAAATGTGACATCCATAAACTATTTTTTTTTTACTTTTTTTTCTATATCTTTTACCAAAATTCTCCTATAAAAAATTTAATATAAATTTCACTCTTTTAAAATACAAGGAAATACACTATAAATATATATACTTATATGACTATACCCAACTAATCACTATCCCTTATAACTGCACAGGTGTCTGTATCTCCTCCGACTCCCACATCCAGTGTTCTGTGTGGATGTTAATCTCATGTCAAAAACTAAAAGATGTGAAGAACGCGTATAAGAAGAATACAGACATATAAAGAGAAGGCTGACTAAACAAAGACAGAGATCGATAAACAGGGAACTAGACTGAAAATAAGTGAATCATGCGCGCGCACACACACGCGCACACACACACACACACACACACACACACACACACACACACACACACACACACACACACACACACACACACACACACACACACACACACACACACACACACACACACACACACACAAAAGAAGAAGAATATATTGCAATATGAGTGTTCTACAACCCCATGTGACAGACAAATGTATAGAGCAGAAGCAAAAAAGCAAAGAAACAAAATTCATTGAAAGATATTATGTACAATAACAAGGTAAAGTCAGCACAAGATACATTATGAGATAGTCATGTAATGATAAACTGTCTGATAACAACATATGCATTACACAGTAACCATATCTAAAATCAGTATATAATAACTTATTTGCAATGCAATTTTAGACATCATCCATAAAAGAATCATGTCAAAAAGTCAAAAAGAGCATATCAGATAATGCTAATAAGTATTAAAAAAATAATTTGAGCAAAGTAAGGGTAAGTCAACAATTACTTTACCAAAGTCTACAGACCAATACATCAAGTGATACCATGGTTTCTGTGTTCTGACAGGTGTTAACAATCCTCAGTCATATATATTTTGACATGGTATAGCATGCTGACTTCCCTGGTAATTTGCTATTGAATAAGGAACCAGCCTAGGCTTTATCTTTATGTCAACATATATGGTATACACGAACACAAATGTAGTAATGTGTACACTAAGATGAAAAGGAAAACAGCCACGGTAAGAAATTATAATAAATTATAACCTTGGTTTATCATTTGTCTTAAGAGGAACTCATGAAGAGTTGGAAACATCACAATATTATTATCACTTCTTATTTTGTCTGTTTTCCTTTTCACCTTAGTGTACACGTTACTTTGTTTGTGTCTACCATATATGTTGACATAAAGACAGGATGGTTTCTTATTTGATAGCAAATCACCAGGGAAGTCAGCACATTATATCATGTCAAAATATATATGACTGAGGATTGTTAACCCCTGTCAAAACAGAGAAACCATGGTATCACTTGATGTACTGGTCTATAGACTTTGGTTTCCTTGACTCTGCTGGAGCATGGAGTACAAAGCAAACAAGTTATGAATTTAGAGGGAAAACAGCCATTATCATGATAAAAAAAAAAAATCCAGTTCTGAAAGCCACTGCTAGATAGTAAGAGATTTACCTGGTAATCAGGTATATCATCCAATAATATGATTGGCATATAATTAT
>NC_061857.1:23801870-23814370 GCF_019202785.1 Penaeus chinensis
CCACACCACCCGCTAACAGCTTTTGACACCGTGGTGTGGTGGTGTGGTGGTGTGGTGTGGTGGTGGTGGGGGGGTGGTGGTGTGTGGGGGGGTGTGGTGGGGGTGGGGGTGGGGGTGTGTTGTGGTGTGGTGTGGTGTGGTGGTGGTGGGGGTGGTGGTGTGGTGTGGTGTGGTGGTGGTGTGGTGGAGGTGTGGTGGTGTGGTCGTGTTGGTGTGGTGAGGTGTGGTGAAGGTTTGGTGGTGGTGGTGGTGGTGGAGGTGTGGTGGTGGTGTGGTGGAGGTGTGGTGTGGTGGTAGTGTTGGTGGTGGTGTGGTGGTGTGGTGGATGAGGATGATTATGATTATGATGATGATTGTAGTGTGGTGTGGTGGTGTGGTGTGGTGATGTGGTGTGGTGTAGTGGTAGTGGTGTGGTGTGGTGGTGATGTGGTGGAGGTGTGGTGGTAGTGTGGTGTGGTGGTGGTAGTGTAGTGTAGTGGTGGTGGAATGGTGTTGGTGGTGGTGTGGTGGTGGTAGTGTAGTGTAGTGGTGGTGGGGTGGTGTGGTGTGGTGGTGGTGATGGTGGTGGTGGTGTGGTGGATGAGGATGAGGATGATTATGATGATGATTGTGATGGTGATAAAAGCAAGTTCTTTGTCGGAGGTGATTGCGATAGGGTGAAAAATGATGAACGTCGAGTAAAAGTTACGTATGCTGTTTGAAATTCATAAAAATAAATAAGAATTATGAAAGTCATGGATTGTTTTGATATAACTCTCTTTGTAATGATACGCTTTTTATCATCATTATTTTGTTTACGAGTTATAACCAACTGAGAAGCTCTCTCTGGGCTCCTTGGGTTTATTAACTCATCCTTATTATTTATTCATTTAACTAATTATATCGCTTCAATCTAACTATTTAAATCGTCTAAAATTATATTCATTATATATTCACGGCGACTGCATAAAATCCGGGATATATCATATGCCATATAATAAAATATCCACAGACCACCTATGACATAGTAGCACCAGTAAATCCTCCTCTGTTTAAAGTGCAATGTAGGATTAAATAAAGGAACTAAAAGCTTAATTTCTTTGCGTATTTTATCACGCGGTATTTCTGCGTGAAAAGGGAGACGATACTGCCACGTCAAGGTATAAATTAAGCCTTGTGTGGTGAAAATACACTCGTTTTTTAATCAGACCTTGACTCTGCTACATCAAGGTTATAATTAAAGTCTTGTGCGGTGAAAATTGCTCGTGTGAAAGATTTTTTCAGTCAGCAGTTGTAACGTATGATTTCTTTGCTGATTCTAGAGATATGACGTCAGCAAACTTCACAATGATAAATGAGTAAAAGTGTGAATGGGTGTAAATTATTCAAATTCTAGTGATGTTACATGTCTCACTGAACTGGACTCTGTTATATTTATTTACTCATTTTTTATTTCATTTTATTTTTTGCCAGGCCAGATTTGATTATCAATTGTTTCACACATTCTGCATTACCAAAATTTGCTCATCTCTGTTACTGCCATAACTGATGGTAAAGTCATTTATAATGTTGCAATAGTATCATGATGTTGCAGTTACGCTATCATGGGTGAGAGTTAACGGTATCAGTACTGATCTTTTTTTATGAACTATAAATTCTAATGCACCATGCTCTGTGTATATATTCATGATTACTTAAATATTTAAATTTCTTTTCTAAATTCGATTTTCCAAATAGTAAAAAAAAAAAAAAACATGAAAATTAGAATGGTCGTAATGATAATGATAATCACAGTGATTTTAACAAGGACAAGTTAACAGTGATGTTAACAGCAAGCTGGGAAAGATCATTAACATTTATAATTACAATTATCCGAGACCTATCCATCAATCTATTCTCCACCATCTACTTCTTTATCTCTCTGCTCGTATTATTTCTACGTAATGTTCTATTAATTCTATCTACCACGTCATTCTATGTAAATTCATCTTTTCAGTTTTACCTATCTTGTTACTCAGGAATCTGAATGTATCTTTAGACACGTATCCCAATTTTTCCCGGGTTCTGATTTTAAATGTTTGTCAGTGGATAACGGATTCCAAGGAGAAAGTCCTTATTTTGACCGACTCCAATTTGGTAATTAGATATGAGTGGCTGGTTGCATGTATCTTATGTTATCATCGTCATCATCATCACGGCCATCATCTTTATTATTGTTATTATCAGTATTATTATTATTGTTGTTGCTGTTTTCATCATTATCATTGTTATCATTATGCTATTTAATATATATATACGCATGTATATATATATATATATTTTTTTTTTATTTTTTTTTTTATGTGCACCATCTTGTGATGGGGATTTCCACTCGACATCGGAGTTTTACCCGAACCCTGAGATGCCAAGCACTCTCCTCAAGATGAAGGCTGTACCTAGTTACACGTGCAAGTACGGGCCTACAGGAGAAATATCTATTCGTTTTAGATGTTTTATCAGTTCTTTGGAAACTGTTCCCAGTGCACCTACCACTACTGGTACTACAACAGCTTTAACATCCCGTTTTCAACCTCTGTAAGCAGGTCTTGGTATTTCGTGGTCTTTTCTTGTATCTCTGGTGGTAACGTTTTGATCTCCTGGTACCGCAAAGTCAATAATAATGCATTCTCTTTCTCCTTATCTAGAATGACAATATCAGGCCTCCGGTGTTCAAGCACCTTATCAGCTTGTACTGTGAAGTCCCACAGGATCTTACATCCTTCGTTCTCTTGCACTGGCTCTGGTTCATGTATAATCGTTATTATCATCATCATTATTATTATTATCATTATTATTATCATTATTAGTAGTAATGTTATCATTATTATTATCATTATTAGTAGTAATGTTATCATTAGTATCATTATTAGTAATGTTATCATTATCATTATCATTATTAGTAGTAATGTTATCATTATTATTATCATTATTAGCAGTAATGTTATCATTATTATTATCATTATTAGTAGTAATGCTATCATTATTATTATCATTATTAGTAGTAATGTTATCATTATTATTATCATTAGTAGTAGTAATGTTATCATTATTATTATCATTATTAATAGTAATGTCATCATTGTCATTATCATAATTAGTAGTAATGTTATCATCATTATTATTATTATTGTAATTATTGTTATCATCATTATCATTATTACTACTATTATTATCACTATTATTTTATTGTTATCATTATTATTATTGTTATTGTTATCATCATTAGCATTATTACTACTATTATTATCACTATTATTTTATTGTTATCATCATTATTATCATTATTATTTGTATCATCGTTATCATTATTACTACTATTATTATCTCAATTATTTTATTGTTATCATTATTATTATCATCATTATTATCACTATTACTATTATTATCACTACTATTTTATTGTTGTCATTATTATTATCATCACCATTAACATTATTACATTGGTATTGTAATTACTGTTATGATTTGTAATCGTATTAGTTGTAATAGTAATAGAAGTACCAGTATTACTGTTATTAATATAGTTGTCATTATTAATATTATCTTTACTGCTATCGCTACCATTATTATTATTATTATTATTATTATTATTATTATTATTGTTGTTGTTGTTTTAATCATTATCATTATTATCTTCATTGTTATTGTTGTTATCGTTATCGTTATAATTATAATGATTATTATTATTATTGTCACAATAATCATTATTTATATTGTTGATATTAGTACTATTACTATAAATAGAGATGTTATTATTATCATTATTACAGTTATCAATGTTGCTGTTGTTATTGTTATCATTTTTATCATTATCATTGTTATTATCGGCATCTAAATTATTATTATTTCTATTGTTACCATTGTTATCATTATTATTATCATAATCATTACTATCATCTTCATCATCATTGATATATTCATTATTACTTTTATTATTGATATTTTGTCATTATTATTGTATAATTATCATCGCCATAATAAGGTGTAGGAATAACGCCATTATAGCTAATACTATTACTGTCAGTAACAATAATTATACTATTAATAGTAATTATAATATTAATGTCATAATTATTATTATCATTATTATTATTATGATTATGATTATTATAATTGCTATTATTATTATCATTATTATAATGATCATGATTATTATAATTGTTATTATTATTATTATTATTATTGCTATCATCACCATTGTTATTAGCATTACTATATTATCATAATCATTATTATTGTCTTTACTATTATTACTATTTTATCACTGTATAATCATTATTATTATTATTATTATTGTTATCATTGTGAATATTATTGTTATTATTATCTTAACCATTATTATTTTATCATCATTATGATAAGCAGCATATTCATCATTATCATCATTATTATTATTGTTTATTATTATTATTATTATTATTGTTGTTGTTGTTGTTGTTGTTTTTACCATTATTATTATTATCATTATTATTATTATTATTATTATTATTATTATCATTATTATTGTTATTTCTATTACCGTCAATAGTAGTAGAAATAGTAGCAGTATAATTATCATTAGAATGATAATAATAATTATAATGATAAAAATAATAATAGTAATAATGATAATGACAATACTAATAATGATAATGATGATGATAATTGATAATAATATTAATAGTAATAATATAATAATGATAATAATAATATAATAATAATGATAGTAATATATATTTTTAAATTATTATTGTTAATATTTTCTATCATATTTGTTATTATTAACATTACTATTATGACAATGATAATAATATTCATAATCATTACGATTACTATTATCAATATGATGCTGATGTTGATGATTACTAGTATCATCATTATCATTACTATATCTAAAATCATATTATTATCATTACTATATCTAAAATCATATCATTATTATCATTACTATATTTATAATTATATAATTATTATTGTTACTACTACCATCATTATTGTTACTAATTGCACCACTATTGTTAATAATACTATCATCATTATGATTACTATAAATATTATCATTACTGTTATTCTATCCGGCTTTCTTCCCATCCGCGTCCGGCCGACCAGTCTCCTTTCCAACCTCTGATTTCAAGGTGACTGGCCTGGTCAATTATAGGTAATTATTGTATTCCAGGATAATATGATAACTTCAGTGGTACCGTTCATTTCAGTTAGATGACCATTTCGCTTTATTTTTTGTGTGTGTAACCCAATTTTATTTTAAAGACTTTTCATAAATGCCTTTTTTTTTTTTCTTTAATTCCTACGGCCTCGTCTCTCCCGATATCTACTTCCCGGGTTCCGTTTCCAAAGCGGTCGGAAGAGGACGGATGTTAAGAAGGTCGAATTTGCCAAGGTCTAAGAGAGGGTCGTTACCTGTTCATTCTGATGTCACTTCAGGGCCAGGTGATGATAGTATAAATAAATTTAGTCAGATTTGTGTGGGATGAATTTGCATACGAGGGAGTTTAGTTTTAAGTGCGTTTTGGGGGGTAATATTCGGATGTGGATGGATAGGGAGAAGAAAGTTAGGGGGAAATATGAATTAAAAAAAAGAGAAAGTGGGGAAGGAAATAGATATAAAAGCGAGGGAGACGCGTTTATGTAGTTTCCCATCCGGTCGGTTACACATCTCACTCAAATGTGTCGGTTAGGGATCTCGTGTATAAAGATTTTGTTTTTCCTTCATGCTGAAATGACAGTTATCTTCATGCATTTTGAGATACTTTTCGTAGTATTAGATAAACGCAGTAGTACAGATTCCTGTAGCAGATACCTAAATCTCTTTTAATATCATGTAATTCCGTAATGTAATCAAATAAAGAATGATTCATAATTTTGAATATGATTCCTTACTGATAGTTTTAGAGATAACATAAATTGTTACAGATTATTTCAGATAGCAGTCAGCATTATCAGATTTTACAGACTTTCCTTTAAGGGACGAGTGACATGATATGCATAGGATGAACAATGTTTATTCAGTCCCAATATAAATTGAAGAAATAAAGATTATCAGCGTAAATAAACGAAAAATCTTCTTTCCAAAAAGACACACGCCAACTATAAAATAAACTGATTTTACTTGTATATTTTTGTTTTTTTAATTTGACATGATAAGTATAGGGTGAATAATGCTTATTCGATACTAATATAAATCATAGAAAAAAAGATTATCAGCGTAAACAAACGAAAAATCTTTCCAAAAAGACACATGCTAGCTTTAAAATAAACTGAATTTACTTGTATATCTTTGATTCTTTAATGTTGTGAATGTTACTAGCATTTCTGGTTTTGTTTTTTGTTCTGCAGTGTTGCAGAATGTGGCAGTTTCGTAAAATCCTGTCTGCGTTATAAATATCTTGGTTAATTGATATTAGTTTACATGATATCCTGCCATATCTGCATCTATCTATTTACCTGTCTGTCTATATATCTATCTAAATATGTTTATATATGTAGATAGATAGATAAACAAGATAAATATATTTAAATAGACGTATACACATCTAGAAAGCAATGGAAATCTTAAACATTTATATACTAATATCGGAAAATCTTGTTACACATTATCCATCTACGACTCTGTTTACTGCCACGGCGATTCTTCAATTATAGATGTGTTAAGAGGGTCATGTACATTTTAACCCCCTATTCACCCTACTGTTGCAAGGTCAGTAACCACAGGTAGACACTGCATAAATATCTAGAAGCACACGCTGTCGACCTTGCCTTTCCGTTTGTTGCAAGGATGTTGAAACCATTTAGTCTCTCTTTATCTCTGTCTGTTTGTTTGTTTAATTTGGTATCTGTCTGTTTGTTTGCTTAATTTTGTCTCTGCCTGCCTGTTTGTTTTTCTCTCTCTCGTTCTTTTATGCACACAAGTATAAATAAACTGAATTGACTTGTATATTTTTGTTTTTTTAATGTGACATGATAAGCATGATGTAACACACACACACACATACACACACACACACACACACACACACACACACACACACACACACACACACACACACACACACACACACACACACACAAACACAAACAAACACAAACACAACGCACATGCTCTCTCTCTCTCTCTCTCTCTCTCTCTCTCTCTCTCTCTCTCTCTCTCTCTCTCTCTCTCTCTCTCTCTCTCTCTCTCTCTCTATCTATCTATCTATCTATCGATCTGTCTATTCATTTCTCTTGTATCATTCTCTCTGTTTCTGTCTATGTCTGTATGTCTGTCCGTGTCTCTTTTTTCTGTGTGTTTGTTTGTTTGTCTGTCTGCCTCTGTGTGTGTGTGTGTGTGTGTGTGTGTGTGTGTGTGTGTGTGTGTATGTGTGTGTGTGTGTTATACTGTCACATAACTGAAAGGTCCAGATCAATATGAGCTATATTTTCTACTGATCTGTAACACTTGGAGATTCAATCTTGTGACATGTGATGAGCTATATTTTCTACTGATCTGTAACACTTGGAGATTCAATCTTGTGACATGTGATGAGCTATATTTTCTACTGATCTGTAACACTTGGAGATTCAATCTTGTGACATGTGATCTCCGTGAAAATACCGTGTGATTAAAATTACTCGGTATTTTAGATGGTATTTGTCTGTAAACTGATGATTGAACGTATGTCGACTTATCATTTACAAATCACGATGTATGTTATGTTAAGACCTTGCCTAAATACTCCTTAAGAAAATGTTTTATTGTGAACTTGAATTAGTCGTGAAATTGTGAACGTTTGTGTCTGTTACCTGAATCTCTTTAGCGAAATGTTTTGATTGTGAATTTGAATTACTCGTTAAGCTATGAAGGTTTGTGTCTGTTTCGGTAATGTATACAACAAAATCAGTTTATAATGAATTCTGATAGCGTCGAGTCAAATCATATAAGACAACATGAAATCGGATATTAATGTATATCGATAAATAGGTGTTTATGTATTTTCACGAGCGCGCGCGTGTATGTAAATAATATATTTCTGTGTAACTTTTTACTTTCGTATATGTTATTCCGTATTTTAAAAGTCATGCACAAAGTCCTTTTATAATATCAAAGTACGCAAGAAAATATGAGATATATATTTATTAATTTTGTTGTGCGGATGTATGTTTTTCAGTAATTTATTTTTTTATTAATAGGTATTTTGACCTGATTATACATGGAAAGGACTCCAAAAGCATTCATGAATCTAGTGTGCTTTTATTTATATTTAGATATGTATTTCAAAACAAATTTTTTGTAAGTAGTTTTTCACAGCTCGTGATGTACGAAAACACGACGGGAAAACGAAACTGAAAAATATATTCTGAAAAATAACAACCATGTGTTTTTTCCACCAAATTCCGTTCCGAATCATATGGTTTGAGAATTTCGACGCCTGGAAAACCATTTTAGCGGAAATAAAACATAAAAAAAAAATTTGCCGTAGCATTTTGTTCAAAGATATATATATATATATATATATAACTGTCTAAGAATTCTCTCTTTCCCGCCTAAGCAACATACTATCAAATCGTGTTTTTTTTTTTTTTTTTTTTTTTTTTTTTTTTTTTTTTTACTACATCCTCTATTTTATCCATTTTCCATATTCATATTTTGAGAAAGAAATGAACCCACAGCCATATCTCTTTTCAACAGCGTGGCTCTATCTCCACATTCTCTGATAGGAACTTAAATCCTTCCATTAATTATTATCAAACAGATAACATCTCAGTTCTACCCATCGAAACTAGAGGGTCACCATCCTCGAGTTCAATTGACATCGAAACATGTCACTGTTATATAAAACTTCAACAATTCACTTACATATTTCTATTATATAAAATTTTAACATCTCACTTAGCAATAGATTCATCCCCTCTTTCTTCCCGGCCGCCATCTCCTAATCATAAAAAAACAAATTTTAGAGAGAGAGAGAGAGAGAGAGAGAGAGAGAGAGAGAGAGAGAGAGAGAGAGAGAGAGAGAGAGAGAGAGGAAGAGAGAGAGAAACAGACGGACCTAGAGAACCAAATTCTTTATTTTTTTCCTTTTTAACCCGGCTGATAAAATCATCAGCAAAGTAATCCCAAACCAGCTGACGTTAAAACAATAATAATAAATAAAAAAAGATCTAATACACTCGTCCTTAACTAAAACGAAACTTACCTTAAAGCCACTTCATCTTTAAAATTCTAACGCAGCTCGCCCTTAAAATAAAACGAAACTCACCTTAAATCCATTCTATCTTTCACCTTTATCAGACTAACCTATTTAATTCCAGCTCACCGGCCACATCTGCCAGTCAAATAAAATCAAATTGATCCCATGAGTTTTTATCTAAACATTATATTTTAAAAAAATCTAACACAGCTGGCACCTAAGGCAAACAAAAAGCACTTTAAATCAATTTAACACAGAAACCATCAGCCAGTTCTATCTAAAATAGAACCAATATTTTAAACCCGCACCATCTGACAGTCTCTTCCGAAAAAAGTCTAACGCAGAAGCAAAAAACACTTCAAATCCACTCCTCGTGTAAATAAATGTCCAATACTGTCATAATAAAGCCTATGAGACGAACCTACGTTTTAATCTCACACCACTTGTAACTATCTTCAAATCTTATCAAAGTAAAACCTGTCTTTTAAAACCCGCACCATTTTACAGTCTCGCTTGAAAAAATATCTAACGCAGCTGGCGCCTAAAAAACAATCAGAAGCACCTTAAACCTACTCCACATTTCACCATCTTCCACTCCTATCAAAGTAACACTTATTTTAAACCCACACCATCTGGCAGTCTATACAAAAATCTAACACAGCAAAAATCAAAAACACTAATCCCACTTTTAAACCAATATTTCAAACCCACTCCACCTGTTACCATCTTCGAATGCTGTTAAAGGAAAGTTATATTTTAAATCCTCACTATGTGTCCCCATCTTCGAATATAAAACCTGTATTATAAACCCCGTTACCTTAAACCCATACCATTATCGAATCCTATGAAACCCATGCCTTAAACCTGCACCACCTGTAACCATCTTTGAATCTCACCAAGGCAAAACCAGTCCAGCAAACCCACAGTTTAATTAACCCGCACCACCTCTCACCATCTTCGAATCCCACCAAGGCAAAACCTACATAACAAACCCACATTTTAATCAAACCCGCACCACCTGGCTTTCTCGATTCGAAACTCGCGCGCCTCGACGGCCGAAAGATGGCCTTCGCGTCGACACCTTCAGTCGCCATTACACTCGTGCCAGAGTAAGGTCGTGCTAGTCGTCTTGTCGTTTCTTCTGCGTCGTACAGTGAGTAACAGGCGACGTGTGGTATTGGTAATGGGTTACTAAAGTGTGGTAGGAGTAGTGCATGATCGCGAGAGAATGGTTTATTTGTGGGATTCGTGGGAGGTTCTGGGAAGTTAAATATGGCCGTAGGGAGAGAGGGAGAGAGAGGCGAGGGAGGAACGTAACTTCGCGATGGCCTTCTAAAAATATAATTAATAGACTGTGAAGGAAATGGGAGAACAGCTTTAGAATAAAAGAAAAGTATAGATGTAAGGGAGTACGTAAATAAGATATGTTGCACCATATGTCTGTATTACGTTGACCAGGAAGTGAACGGGTCTGTCTCGCTCTCGCTCTCTCTCTCTCTCTCTCTTGTATCTCTTTTTATCTCTTTTACACAAGTAAATGTCAAGATGATTAAGGAACACCGCAGGATGGATGGGTTTTCAGTATTTATCTTCTTGGAGTTAGTGTTTTTTTGTTGTTTTTTTTAGATTTTCATTTCGGATTTTTGAGGTCTATTTTCCCCCCATTTTCTGTCTCTCGTGCCTTTGTGTGGTTGCTTATTTTCTCGTTTTTTTTTTTATTTGCTTCCTCTTGTATTGCAATAGATCTTGTAAATAATAGCCTTGGACTTCTCCTCCATCTTCTCCTTCTCTGTCTTGCATTTTATGTTGAACGAAAATAACACTGTACAACATTAAACCTTCGCTTTGTTGTTGTAGTGATTACGTATTCCTTCAAAAACAAAAACAAGACAAATAAACAAAAAAAAAAAAGGTATATTCCTCCTTTACCTGACTCACAATAAGAGGAAACAAATGCCCATGATAACAGTAGCAATAAAAAGAGAAACAAGTTGGAATAATCACTGTAATAATGAATGAAAGTTATTCAACCTTGCATGCTGTTCCCCTTCCTGTGTTAATGTTTACAAGTCACTGATCTTGTCATTGAGTCGTCAACCTCTGTGTTTTGGCTGCTGGGTTTGATGTTTTTAGAGTTATTGTTAGGTTTAGTGTATTTTTATTATTGCTGTTGTAATTGTTATTTATGTTGTTCTTGGTATTGTTATTGTTATTGTTGGGGTTTAAGATGCTTATGTTGTGTTACATTCCTGTTCTTAACATGAAGGAAGGTACTTCTAATTGGATAGTTTTGTTGCAGTTGTAAGCTTTGTTATTGGTATTTATTTATTTTGTGTTAGAAACTGTTAGTAGGAGTAGTTCTTATTTCATATAGTTGTTGTTCATAATTATATCAGTTATTTTTTGTTAATATTTGTCAATATTGTTTCCTTTTTATTATTGTAGATATTTTTCCTTTAATATTAATAATAGTGATGATGATGATGATGATGATGATGATGATGATGATGATGATGATGATGATGATGATGATGATGATGATGATGATGATGATGATGATGATTGAATTATGATACTACTACTAATAATAATACTTATAATAATATTATTATTATGACAATATTATTATTATTATTATTATTGTTGTTGTTATTGTTATTATTATTATTATTATTATTCCATTTTATTATTATTGTTATCAACATTGCGATTGTACTTGTTCATCATCATCATTATCATTGTTTATTGCTAATATTGTTGTTGCTGTCATTGTTATTACTGGTGTTACTTACTTTATTATTATTATTATTATTATTATTATTATTATTATTATTATTATTATAGTTATTATTATTATAGTTATTATGGGTAATTGTGCTATAGTTGTAACTTATTGTTGTTCTTGTTATCATCATCTTTGTTATTGATATTATGATTATCAATATTGTTGTGATTATCATTATCATTGTTATATATTAGTAATTTTGGTTTTCTACAGCCATCCAGCCTTGCAATAATTCTATTTTGTTCCAAGTATTCATGGAGTAATGGTGTGATTCTGTTGTTTTCCATTGCAAATGACGGGTTCAGGAAATAGTGAAAGTCTTCGTAATTGTTTATGAAATGACTTCACTCCTCCGAGATGAAGTCCCCATTGCTCCAGCCAACAACCTTTGGGGGGGCACCTCTAGGGAATTCAGTCGCCATGGCTCAGTCTCCATGTGGCATCCATCACAACCCATTTTCTTCGTTGCTGATATTATTCTGTGCCTATACAGAATATTTCATGTATTACTGAGTGTAATATTTCCCCAAATT
>NC_061857.1:23836870-23839370 GCF_019202785.1 Penaeus chinensis
TGATTATAAATGAAGTGAAAATAGTTTTGATGTCACCCTTATTTATCCATGTTTGTGTGTGTTTATTTATTGATTATTTTAATCACTTTTCTCTTTGTAACTATAGTTGAGGATGTCTTGTTAAAGGCCAAAGCTTGTTTGGGTAGAATTTATACCTATCTTTATTTACTTCCAGATCAAGAAATAATACGACCTCTGACTTGACTGGCAGTATGCAGAAGATGGGCATGAAAGAGGATGTTGTTGCTAATGTAAGTGATTTTTTTTTTTTTTCTTCTTCTTCTTCTTCTTCTTCTTCTTCTTCTTCTTCTTCTTCCATTTCATTATTGCTCAGTTGTTATTACTGTTGCTGTTATAAGTATTGCGATAATGGTATAATCATTTTGTATTTGCATGCATGTATAATTTTTTGTTATTGTTACTTGAGATAACTCATTATTGACAATTTTTTATGGTCTCCCCCTTTCAGAGCAACTTAAATCCATATGCTGCGGAGTTTGTCCCTGGACAAGCTGTCACTAGTCCAGCGAATGCACCCAGTCTTGTTCATAAAAAAAATACAGAGAAGAGTTCTTAGAAATTGGAAGATCTTTCCTCTTTGGTCTTGAAAACTCGGCAGCAGATAGCTTATGATATTATTTTCGAAAATATTATTCAGTGTACAGGAGATTTATACAAATTGTATCTGTGCTAAAGAAGAAAAACTGTTTTAATTATAGTTAAATTTTTTTCTTTATCTTTTCAGTCTTTCTTCTTTTTTTTAAAAGGCTAACATTGAATAAAAGTTTTTAAAAAAATATCAGTAATATATGAATGATTTTCAAATAAATCCTCAGGATTTGATTTTCTTCTACAGAAGAACCTCTTTAAAATACTAGTGACTGAATATCCTGTAATCAGAAGAGGAGAGTAAGGATTGGAAGCATACTTTCTGTGTATGGTAGGAAATGTAAAGAATTTTTTTTTTTCTGATAGAGATGTGTTTTGCAATTGTGCTTGGTCTTGTTTTGCTCTCTGCTAATGGAACGTGTGTACATGTCCATGTTGTAGAATCAAAGTAATTACATTTATATTGATATGATAATGCAAAATCCCAGGTAGTGTTACTTCCTTGAGTATGGTCTGTTATGTGTTTTTTTTGTCTGTATTTTCTTGGTATTTATTTTTATGTATGTGTGTGTTCAGACTGGAATTATAAATACTGGGATATTAAGGAATAATTTTGCCAACTTACATGACATACTTAGGAATCTCAGTTTAAATTGATCATTATTTTCCAAATTAAAATTATTGCTGTAATCCATTTTCCTCAATTTAAGGAGATAAAACTGAATGAGATAGAGATATTCACAGTAAAAGTATAAACATCATGTAACACATTCTAATTCTGATGCCTTTAACATAAGGCTACATCCTATTTGAGAGTCAGTTGGTTTCATAACTATATAGGGAACTCCAGTTGCTAGTCAAGAGTATATTTAGATTAAGGATGTTACAGGTAGATGCACAAGTCCCATAATTGTTTACTGCAGGGATTAAGAAATTGATTTTGAAGCATGAAAGTTGAAAGCCAAGACTTCAAAAGGATCAGGCTTTCAGCATGTTCATTGTTAGTTTCTGATAATAATTGTGTGTATTTGTAATATGGCAAGTGTTCGAACAACAAATAAGCTGACAATGAACAGTATTGTTAGTGCAAGATGTCGTTTTTCTTTTTTTTTTTTTCTTCTTCAGTCATTTGGAAACTGATTTGCTCAAAGTGGTTTACATGTGAAGGTATTAGCTGCTCTTCTCAACCTTCTCTTCAGTTCCCTTTGGTAAAAGACTTTTCCCTTTTTCTTTTCCCACATTGCAGTCCTGATGGGATTTGCAGTAAGGGATTTGAGAGTGGTGGATTTATTAAAGAAGAGAGAATCCCATGAGTATTGTTGATTACTTTTGTTGTATTTTCCCTTCTGCGATAGGGAACAACACTTCAAAAATTGAGTGTTTTAAAGAGGTCAAACTGTAGTACAGTCCTTCCTCTCCATTATGGGTTGATTTTCAATAAAGCATTGATTTTTATTATTTAATGAAAGATAAATATATATTCGTTTTAAAGTAAGAGCAGCTTTTGTCGAATTATTAACATAACTAACATTTTGGGAAATAAAAAAAGTATTGTAAATATAACATTATATACTCTTGTACATTGGATTGTTTGTATAATGAAACTTCCTTCACTAGGTTTAGGAGAGTTCTACTATTTTGGTATTATGAAGTAATCTCTTCATATTTTGGTGATATTCAGTGGTATTTTGGATGGTGTACATAAGCCTGGGGTTATTGGGTCTTCATAAATGTGAATGTATAAAAATGGGAGAAAAAAAAAAAATCCAGTGAAACAGTAACATTGAGAAAAATGTTTGTTGTATGAAAAAAAAGGGTAAAAGTTCTTGTTGCACATGTACTTGCCACTATTTCTCACCATGACAGCTGGTCACAAAGCAAACATTTTTCA
>NC_061857.1:23844370-23851870 GCF_019202785.1 Penaeus chinensis
TCTAAAAGTGTGCCTTGACCAACATGGGTTTGGAATTTCAACATCTACCCTGTGAATATGCTGTTTAGCCTGTGAGTAATAACTTGTCATCTTGAGTCTTTTAGCTAATACCATCCCTCCCTCCCTCCCTCCCTTTCCCTCTCTCTCTCTCTCTCTGCCAATGATAGCTTCTCATTATGGGTAGTCTAGCTGATTTACATGACTGGTGCAAAGAGGGATGGTGGGTGTAGCTATTAAATTTCTAGGGCAATATACGGAGGCTAATTAATAGAGCCAGAACAGATTACTGGGATTACTCGGCAGCAACTAAAATAAAGTTGAATTATGATGCAACATTGGCGTCACACTATTTTGCACTGGTGCATCATGATGCCAAAACCGGTATCACCATATAGAACGAGTTAACCACCGGGTGGTTTCCCTATACGAAAGTCCTTTCGAAAGCTGTATTCATAGTGGCTTGGGCCCCACTGCTGGGGGATTGTGTTGGCACTATAGTGTGTGCGGGACGACTGTACATGTCCCCTGGAAAATGGGATCGGCGCACCATGGCATGTAAGCACATGCCACCTGGTGGCAAAGGTTAATCCATTGGTGCTGGACAATTTCACTTCCACTATAGTTTTTCTTTGTGATGGGTTAATGAAGATTACACATAAATAATAAACCTCCGATTAAGTTTAACTGGCAATAATCTGAACAATTTCAGACTACTTCTCATGTTAATGTCCACTAAAAAATATTAAATCAACAGATAATTCAATGCCTACTTGCACATATGAAACATTTCTAATAGTTAATTTAGCTTAATGATTAACTAAAAATTACACTAAATCTGCTTGCATATGTATGGAACTATAAGCATCTATATAAAGTATTTAAAAGAATCAAAGACTTTGCTTCCCAAAAGAAGTTAATTTTACATATGAGTAGACTTACTGCAGGAATGTTTAGGAAAATCTCCTTTTGTGAGAGTAAATAATGGTTAATGGTTAAAAGCAAAATAAATGTGCTAGACATCTAAGGTCACATAGCACTATAGTTAATGTTTGTGAAGGATGGTTGGGTTAGTGATTAGTTGTTAAAGCTGTGTTAAGGAATTGGTGAGTGATGGGTTAGGGTCGGATGAGGTAATGTATATGCGTTTGAGGAAGGAAAACAGGTTGTCAAAGCAGAAAGTGTGAGATTCTGTAAGGATGTCTGATAAGTTGGGATGTCTATGTAGGGAGGAGGTGGGCATGACAATAGAATATGTGGGACTGAAAGAGGAACATTCAGAAACCGCAAATGTTCCAATGAAGGATAGTTATACTTTTGTTGATTTACTGGCAAAGATTGTAGTGCGTGTTGGAGAATTTGAAGGGGAAGGTGCTAGAGGGTGCGATAAAGAATGAGGTTGGAGAGGTGGTGTTGTATCAGGAGGGGTGTCGGGAGGTAGAGGGTCTGGGGAAGAGGGTACTTGTGACATGAGGGTTTCATGTGTGTATCCAGGAGGGAGTGGAAGGGATAGAGGGGATAGTGGGAGGGTTAATATAGGTGGGGCTGGAGTCAGGAGGAATGGGTTTTGTTGGGATGGGGTAGGAGGATTGGGTGTAGGGAGAATATGAGTAGGAGGAGGATGGATATCGGCAGTCACTTTGAGTGTGGAGGGAGCGGGAGTTGTAGAATTTGAAGGTGGATGAGTATTAGTTTTGGACTCGATTATGTAGTTCTGGATATCTTCGAGAGTTTCTGTAGTGGAGTTGGTTGGGGAGTTTTGTGAGATAAAGGTTTTCTTGTGAGGGGGGGAAGAGAAGTCTGGTGTCTGAAAAATAGGGGCAAAGGAAGGTGGAGGTGATTGTGAGGTAGGGGAAGAGGGGGTGGAACGTTTATTCTGTCTGCTACGGGTAGTGCGGGGAGGGAGAGGGGAAGGTGTTGGGGCTGTAGTAGATATTGGGGTGTCTGGATTTAGGATAGCAAAAGAATTTGATTGGGTAGAGATTGGAGTGTCTGGGTTTAGGATGGCAAAAGAATTTAACTGGGGAAGGTAAAAGGTAGAAGAGGGGAAGTTAGATGGAGGGGGGTTGGGTTTAGGAGAGGGTGTAGGAGCTTGGGAGGTAGGGGGATTGGCAGAGTGAGCGACATTACTGGAGTAGGGGGTAAGAGAAAAGCCTTGTCGACGTGCTTCCTGTCTGGCTTCACGTAGAGTGAGTCCAAGTCTGAATCTGAGAGTTGCTACCTCAGACTCAAATTTGTAGGTGGGGCAGCCTCTATAAAATACATTATGGGGGCTGCCACAGTTTGCACATGTGCGTGATTGTGCAGAGCAATTTGATCGAGTATGGCCAGGTTGGGCACATAGCGGGCATCTGGCTGTGGAACGGCAATGTTTGGCTGGATGTCCTAAATGCCAACAATTTTGGCATTGACGAGGAGGAGGTTGGTATGGTCGAACAGGTAGGGATTCCCCACCTATGTAAACATTTAAGGGAAGGTCATGTCTACGGAAAGTAATTTTGGCAATGTTGATGGATTTCTTACGATTTCCTCTAGGAGGAATGGAGTAGCATTGTACATATGTTGCATCATAGTCTGTGAGACAAGCGAGTAAGTCCTCTCCACAATCTGACCATTCTTTGTCATGGATTGGGCAATCTGTTGGGGAGATAGAGACAGTTCCAGTGCAAGTATTGAGGGTTGGATGAGGTTCTGTAGGGATTGGATTACCACATAGATCAGTTAGTTTTGTTAATGCTATAGCTTCGTTTTCAGTTGTTACTGTGACGAGACGGGAGTGGTCGCGTCGGCTACGGAAAGAGACTTTGCCTACTTGTTTTTGGAGGCATTGCTGGAAGAGGAGGGTGTTTTGAGAGTAGGGAGCTGTGGGAGGGATCACGAAAAATCGGTCCCATTTGGCTGGGCTAAATAGAGTATTTAGGATTCTTGTAGAGGTGGGGGTAGTAGAAGTGCGGGGACGTGTGGAGGAGGGAGTAGTGTTGAGGGGGGTAGTGTTACGGGGAGGTGGGCAATAAGGTTGTAAGGTAGTAATAAGGGGAGATGGGATGGTTGATGAAGAAGGTTGTGGGAGTAAGGGTGTTGAAGTTGAGCATGTTGGGAGAGTAGAAATGTCTCCTGGGGGTTGGTTGTTGATTAGGGTTGATACTGTACTAGTATGCATTGATGATGGGGGAGTTGTTGCAGTGTTCGGAGCCGTGGTCAAAGGGGCTATTTGATAAAGGGGCAAGCCTCATTGCCCCTAAGATTAGGATTATGTCTTCAATATTGGCCATGATAAGCCTGGAGTATGTTGGGGGAAAAAAATAGTCCACCCCTCAGGGTCCCCTTGAGGGGTAAGGGCCAGGTATGGCAGGGGAATACCGTGCCCATGGTTCCCTCAGGCCGTTCAGGACTGACATAAAGTCAGCCTTTCATCCTTTCAGCACGGCTCTCACACCTTAGGAGGTGGATAGTAGAAGGGATTGATGAAGAAACTGAAATGAAAAGTATGAGTGGGAAAAAAGACTATGCAAAATTAGTTGAGTCGATGGCTGAGTCCCAAGGTTGAGGAGTTCCCCATCATTGGGTCTCAGTCTTCGTCTCCTAAGCCCCCCCACGACAACAACGGGCAAAGGATTGGGGGGGAGAGAGTAAATAAGAAAAAGTCCAAGTGTAATTATAAAGAAATTACTCCATATTGTAAAAACGGACTCATTTCTGAAATTGGAAAATCTGATTTTGTATTCATGAGTGTGTAGCATTGAGAAAAAAATCTACCAAGTATTTTGTAAAGGAGATTTTGATCTTTTTGGGTTTCAACATGTTAAAGCATATTAATTTATTAATTTTTAATTTAATAAAAGTTGCATTGTGCACATCACACAGGCAACCAAAAATTCAAGCAACTCCTCTAATACCAGCACTGTTTCTTCAGCAAAAGCCCATGACTGAATTTTACCCTTGGATAAACTCACCATGTTTGATGATCGAACATGCATCTGGTAGTGAATTATATCCACCTGTGTCATCCTATGCACCTGACTCTCATCTTCAACCACACCAAGCTTGACAATTTCTGGAAATTAAGTTACAATTAACAACTGAAGAAATAACAAACAAACAGAGAGAAGAAAATGGATGAGCCTGACTTTCCTCATTAATTTTCTTCTTTACAGTAATACTTGAATATGATAATGTTTTATAGCCATTTCATCAATCCTATTTCATTCCATGATGTGCCTTCCCTTTAAATCATTATAAAAATTGGCTTTAACATTATGTTTCTATTCCCTACTAGTGGGAAACAAATTCAGGGCTGTTCTGAAAATGAATCTCTGTAGATATTAGAGATCAAAGAGCAAACTTGCCATTTTCTTACTATTTCATGGGGAGAATGTATGAGGAAATTAAACTTACCGCAGTTGCACCCATAAGTACATTCTGGTAATAACATGTGTAACTACAGTCAGGTCCCTAAGGACACTTACACCTAACTCATTCAGCTAGTCAAGTTTTACTGTAGTTTGTAATAACAATTAATTATATTTCAAATATGACCACCATACTCCAGTAAGGAAAACCGGCCTTTGATAACAACAGTAATGATAAAACAAAGAAGAAAAACATCGTACCCATGAAGTTTTCAAGAATGGACTTGACATCATCCTTTAACCTCCTGTTGTAGGACTTGAGCAGGGCCTCTCTACCTTGAGGCTGCTTCCCCTGCTGGGCCATTTTCGGCTGCATTGGACCCTTTGGAAGGAAATGTTCTGTTTATCCATATAGTACAAATCAAAGTGTTTTCATAGAAGAATTATTCAATGTGCATCTAGTTCTAGATGACCAGTCAGTCATATCTTAAGATAATTAGAATGGTTAATGCCATACTGGAATTTTTTTTAAAGAGGGCATTAAAAAGAAAATGGAAAATATAGTGATATTTTTTCTGCAATCGTATGGAATTTCATCAAAATTCAACTTAGTTTTGAGGTTTACAACTCCACACTCAAATTTGATCCTATGATATATATGTTATGGATAAATATTACTACCACTTAATTAAGGTTTATTATACCGGAATTAATTATTCATTCTATATCTCATAATTTCAAATTCTAACAATCTATTTCATTTTTTAATGTTCTTGAGGGGTGGTGTTAAAACTAATATCTATGAATTTCATATTCTGCAAACATGTGGATTTCACTAGGATTTCTCATTGTATATTTAACCGGTTGAACAAACATCTTCATACCATAACGACTTCCTGTACATAGAACTATTTGTATAGAAGGTGTAAGCAAGGGGGGTGGGGGAATAATGGGGTGCAAGTGAAAATCAAAGGGCCACAGATTGTTTTTGGGGGTCTACAATTGATGTAGACCTACTAGACCGGGAGCCCAGAGGGGTCAGCCTAGCTAAAAAGGTTACCAATTCTAACCCACATAGCAATGGTCCTTGTGCTTGCCCATGTATGAAAATAAAAGTCTGCCGGGCCTGCAGTGGTGGACAAGGTCGTGAGGTCATGTCAAAGTTGTAGCCCCATAGCATTTATTAAGACCCAGACTTTGGGTCTGATCTGAACATCACAGCAGAGATGACATGATGGTCGCAAATGATTCCAATGGACAAGACAAACAACTTATATTCCGACAACATTTGGCTAATGTTAACGGTTTGGTCTGTAAAAATGGTTAAAGTTATACTCATTGCCATAAAAAGATGCCATTCGCACCATATTTCTCAACTAAAACAGTTTTTACAGACCAAACCGTTAACATTAGCCAAATGTTGTCGGAATATAAGTTGTTTGTCTTGTCCATTGGAATCATTTGCGACCATCATGTCATCTCTGCTGTGATGTTCAGATCAGACCCAAAGTCTGGGCCTTAACCCAATGCCGCCGGAGAAAATTTTAAAAAAAATGGGGAAATGTTGTGCCTATTTTCTATATTTTTGTGTGAAATGTCTGCCCATAGATGGCTCTGCTAGCGCTTAGCCACAAAGGAGTCACTTAGTAGACCTTGTGACCTCACGTGATTTGAATTGGCGGGAAAAACGTATTTTTTACTAGTGCTATGAATATCGATGGTGTTATTTTTATTATAAACATTATAATTATCATAATGTTTTTTAATATTAATAACAGCAAAATAAGATAACGTAAAATATTTCGTAAATCAAAGAAAAGGGTGAGCGGGCGAGACGGGCAGTACTCCTAACTGGCTCATTGGTGACTTAGTACAAGTATAGCCATCTATGTGTAAAAACAATCAAAGAAGTACTGACAATAGGCATAGCACGTGTCTACCCGTTGTACCCGTCGGCAAGGGGTTAATAAATGCTATGGGGCTACAACTTTGACATGACCTCATGACCTTGTCCACCACTGCAGGCCCGGCAGACTTTTATTTTCATACATGGGCAAGCACAAGGACCATTGCTATGTGGGTTAGAATTGGTAACCTTTTTAGCAAGGCTGACCCCTCTGGGCTCCCGCTCTATACAGGGTAATAACCCAATATCTTTTTTTTACACTTAAAGTCCCCCTTAAAAGACACACTGTTGAAAAAGTGTGAGTATAAATATCAAAATGAAAGGATATGATCAGTTTGCTTATGTTTTAATCATCAGAAAGATAGAGACTCCTCCTGACTGTCAATCTTCGAAGTTTCCAGTAGCAGTCATTCTACTGTCAAAACTTTATTTCTTTGCAAAATCTAGAATACTCATCATGTCTGTGCTTTACACAAAGACATTCTGGTAGAGCACAGAACCATTATGTAAATGACACCATATACATTTCCTACTTCATTTCTTACTAATCAGTGCTGTGTGTATGTATATAGAATGTTTCCCCAATCTTCAGTAAAAGTTATCTGAAGACAAAACCCTCTTCTCAGTGAAAAAAGGTCATAAATTCTGTACATGATGATATTTTACAGAATATGAAAAGACAACGACAATGCCTATATTCTTGCTGGATTCCCTTGGGCCATCCTCGTCCCTTCTCATGCACGGAGTTCCCTTCACTACTGTAATTCTTCTGAACTCAGTATGCTGGTGGGAACAATCTGTGATTATATGGTTATGAATTCTAAAGGTAATTCTTGAGATGCATACCAAACAGAAATACAGAAAACTAAGGTAATAGCCTTATCAATAACACATCATACACTGGTATAAGATATAGAAACAATCATAATATCATAAAAGTAAGCCCCACAATTGCTTATAAGACACACCCTATGATGCATGGGGTGTACCAAGGCCTCTATGCCTACAGTATTCTAGCAAATGTACCATACACCTACATCAAGTATACAGTACTACTGAGTTTGTAGACCATCCTGGTGGACTGCACTATAACATGCTAAATATATTTAGTAGAGATTTGTTGGCCTTTGATAGTGCTTAAGGTACAGAGGCCAAAGGGGCTTTGTGCAGGTCTTTGGTTTATTGTATCTTCCTGTGCAATCCTAAGGTAGGTTGTATGTCCCTCTAAATGTCACGATTGCCATTACT
>NC_061857.1:23854370-23859370 GCF_019202785.1 Penaeus chinensis
GTTAGAGATGGGTTGAGGACGCATCTAGGAGCTTGCTAAGAGGATCCTTCATATATGGAATCTGAGTGATTAATTGGTTGAATTGTCCAAATGAAGTGGTGCAAAAATCTGACTGCTAATACTCTTGATTCTATAGCTAGTCTTGCTTTATCCTCACCTACTTCTCAAGTCATTTTTGGAAAGCTTCATCACAAAGGAGGTTACTGCAGAAGAAACTATGCATCACTTGTTCCAATTACATTTATTATAAACTTTAGACCAAAGACTGACTCTAACGTAGAAAATACACCTATTCAAAAGAGAGAGTATATCTTCCCTTTTATTTTTAATTATTATACACATAATAAAGGGTGCTCGAGGTGATGTGAAGCGATGGTGTAGTAGCCTAGATAGTGTTAAGTGCTTTGCATGCCTTCCCGCTTACAGCTGCAACCGCTGGCTAGCCTGGTGCGAAAAGGGAGCAGCTATGCGTAAGACTCCCCTGCTAGCTCATAGCCTCTCCATCATCAAGACTTCTGCAGTGCCTCAGGCAGGATGTCAGGGTGGGGGCTTGGAAGGTCGTTCCTTGCGACAGGACGATCGGTTACCACTACTGTCGAGGGAATTGAAGCAGCTGAGAGTTGAGGTGGCTGCTCTCTCGGAGGTGATAAGACCTGGCAGCTGCAGGATTAGTGTGGGTGGCTACACTTATTACTGGTCGGGCCGCAGCGATGGCCACCATCTCCAGGGAGTAGCCATACCCATCTCCAGCAGACTTCAACTCTCGGTAGTAAAGGTCACTACAGTCGATGAGTGTATTATTGTACTGAGACTGAAGCTTTCATTTGGCTTCATGTCTCTCATTGCTGTGTACACTTCTACGGATGTATATGAACTTGAGATGAGATGTTTTACACCAAACTTGCATCTGTGACAGACAATTATCCTCGGCAAGATATTCGTATTGTTCTGGGTGACTTCAATGCAATATCTGGCTGCGATCGAGCTGGCTACAAGATGTCTGTCGGTCATCATGGCTCAGGAGCTGATGCTGGCAGCGAGAATAGCTTCCGTTTCCATGACTTTGCTAGGTCCCAGAAATTGAGAATTTCTGGCTCCTGATATCAGCGTACTGACGCCCATCGTTGTACAGCGATATGGGTAGTGTTGACAAGATCGACCACATCCTTGTTAGCACTCGATGGAGGATCCTCCAGAACTGCAGGGTGTATCGGAGCTTCTGTGGAACTGATCATAGATTAGTTGTGGCTACTCTCCGGGTCCACTTTAGAACTCCCGTCGCTCCAATGAACACCTTAGGGTGCTTCATGTGAACAGATTGAAGGAGGTCGAGTGTGCCAGACGATTTGCCGGGGCTATCTCTGGTCATTTCACATCTCACTTGAGGGACTGACGGACCCTGTTCTTCTGTGGGACACCTTCAAGTGTGAAACGCTTGATGCAGCCCAAGAATCAATTGGTGAACGCCCAAGTTCAAGAAAGAATTCCATCTCGCAGGAGACACTGGAAGCCACAGATGCTTGTTGTGTGGCTAGATTGTCAGAGGATCGCAACCTGCACCGTTCTCTGGTGCGCAGGACTAGGTCACTGTTGGAAAGGGATAAGGAACAGTTTATCAGGAATCTTGCAGAGGAGGTCGAAAGCCATTTCTAAGTAAATGACCTTCGTCCTACCTACCAAGCCCTGAGAAAGCTGAACTCCAAGCTCTCCTCACAGACGACTGCAGTCCACTCAGCAAGTGGCCAGATAATCTCAGATCCTGATGGGGTGCGGGTGCGTTGGGCTGAGTATTTTGAGCAGTTGTATCAGGTTGATCTACCAACAGTTAACTTGGATGCGGGTAATGTTGAGATTCGTCTGCCAGACCCAACCATCATCGAGGATCCACCCTCCCAGACTGAAGTCAAGGGGACGATTTCCAAGCTGAAGAGTGGTAAAGCAGCAGGTGTTTGTGGCATCCCAGCTGAATTGTTAAAGGCTGGTGGAGAACCTATGGCAAGGAGCTTGCATGCTGTCCTGTCTGCCATCTGGCAGACTGGTACCATTCCCCCTGACCTGCTGAGGGGTGTGGTCATCCCTCTGTGGAAGGGGAAAGGGGATCGGTGGGACTGCAGCAATCACCGAGGCATTACACTACTCAGTATACCAGGCAAGGTACTTCCTAATGAGATGTATCAGAGACCATCTGCTAGGGCACCAGAGGCCGGAGCAATCTGGATTCACTCCTGCTAAGTCCATAATAGACCGTATCCTGGCGCTTCGAGTCATTGTATAGCGCCGTCGTAAGTTTGGACATGGGCTGCTCGCAGCTTACATTGACCTCAAGAAGGCATTTGATACTGTGCATCGCAAATCACTTTGGGAGATCTTGAGACTTAGAGGAATTCCAACAGGATTATTGGATTAATAGCAAACCTGTATACAGGCACTGAAAGTGCTGTAAAGTATGGTGGGGGCCTGTCAAGCTTCTTCCGTTAGTTCAGGCGTGAGGCAAGGCTGTGTTCTTGCACCAACACTTTTCAACACTTGCATGGACTGGATACTGGGTAGAGCTACTGTCCAAAGTCACTGTGGAGCAACTCAGGGCAAGCTCAAGGTTACAGACCTTGACTATGCTGATGATGTTGCCATTCTATCTGAATCTCTGGAAACCCTAATGGCGGCTCTTGATGCATTTAGCAATGAAGGGAAGCCCCTGGGGCTCGAGGTCTCCTGGACCAAGATCAAGATCCAGGATTTTGGGGGCCTACTAGGAGACCCTGTGCAGTTGGTTCGTGCTTTTTTTTTTCACGACGGCTCACGTCTCTAGATGTCTTAACAAACCACTCGAAATTTGGCGGCTGAACGCCAAAGCGCTATGAAGCGGTGATTTGGCTCGATGTACCAAACTCCCGCACTCAAAGTCAGCACATTGCCATTGGTCGTCAGAGCATAGAGTTTTTTTTTAGTTTTCTTCACCCGTCACCAAGGGGTTAACATTTGGATGCTATCTTGTGCCTTGGAATCGTGTCTTGATGCCTTTTGTAACAGATCCTTGCACTGGATCATGGGGTACAATTGGCGGGACCACGTGTCCAACCAACGGTTGCATTGCGAGACTGGTAACAGACCTGTCACTTGCACAATCCGCGATCGCCAACTCAGACTATATGGCCACTTTACTCGATTCCTGCAGGATGACCCTGCCCACCAGGTTGTCTCTGTTTGAGACAACCCTGGGTGGAAGAGGCTTATGGGACAATTGAGGAAGTCGTGGCTTGGGCAGATCGATCAAACCTGTTGTGAGGAGCTAGAGATGGGCCAGGCCCCTGCCTGGCGGATCGCTATGTGGGACCCTCGTAGGTAGAAGCAAAGGATTGATGAAAAGGATTTGATCCAAATGATTTGGGAGCTAATCATTTGGATTAGCTCCCAAATTATGATGATGATGACGACTCAAATGTAAAAGATACACCTATTCAAAAGGAGAGAATTAGTATATATTCCCTTTTCTATTTATTTATTATGCAGTACTCCTCAAAAATAGAAGTAAGCAGCGATTTGTAAGGATTGTGAAATATTTCAAAATTAGTTCATCACATCATAGATAACATAATAGTACATTTGCCCTGATTTGCAATGTGTCTTTCTATCCATGTAATCTTCGTCTCATGCATAAGTAAGTAGGAACAAAAATAGGTTATTTCACTTTTATTTAATTTGAAACTTTTCATTTTTTATCACAATCATAATCCCTGTAGGACTCAAGGAATGATACATAATCATTCATTTTTCTTCTAAGGAGAGGAGTAACAGAACCCGACTGAAGATAACTGGTTTATCTTTCCTTATGATTTGTGACTGTCAGCTGATTTCATATTTACAGAAAGGAATTTTTGCGAGGGAATGAATTAGTGAGAATCTTCAGTCAGGGGAGGAACTGAGAAAGGATGTACTCTATACTGAACAATTTCACTTGTCCCTGAAACACATATTTTGACAAGAAGAATTCTCACGCAGTGATTTAAAATAGGGAGGAATTGAGCTTCAGTTTAATTTGGCTTCATATTACATACAATACAAAAATTTACTTAGGACAAGAAACATTGTTGTGTGAACAGTGACAAACTTGAAATGTAAATTCCACACTTTATTCACAAAATAAAGAAGTGAAGCCCTGAGCAAAAAAAAAAAAAGGTCCTTGCCCAAAGAACATGAAACCAAAATAAAGACTTTTTTTTAAGCATAGATAAAACTATAGTATCTATTACATCATGTATGGAAGACATATGTAGAGAGCATAATGAAAAAAAAATATATATAATGTATATTTATTCTCCTTACAAGTAGAGCTGAATGAGAAAGCCAAAACATTGTGAAAAGCTTACCTATCCCTTCTTCATACATATTTTAAGCAATTATCAATAGATACATATTTCATATAAAAAGTCCCCTGAGCAGTTTAACACAACCTTTAAAGAATACCATCAAAGGGGATAAATTTTAAAACAAAGACTGACAGATAACAAACTTTTGTGTACTTTTAATACAACAGTATTAAAACATTCTAATAGTTTCAAGCTTAAAGGTATATATCTATTTCCTCAGATAAATTACAATCATATACTCTATAAAATTATCATTAGATTGCAGCAATTAAACTTTTTACAAGCTTTACAAATAAATATGGAACTGAAAACTGCATGTGCAATAATTTAATAAATTCAATACAGAAACAGGATTAATCAATCAGTTTAAAACCATTAAAGAAATAAGTGGAAATTTGCACAAATTTTAGATAATGGAGAGAAAGAAAATCAGAAAAACTAAATGAAATATCAGTTCTACTTTGGTCCAACTTCCAAGAACTTGGAATATATCAATAATTTCTGCATCCACTATAAAGCAATGATGGACAGATTTAGTTTTTGTGGGAATCCGATAACACTCTTGTTATTGATGACATTACGTCGTGCTGCTTATCCTCTGGCAACCCACGGAGAGAAGCAGCCACAAAGTTA
>NC_061857.1:23864370-23866870 GCF_019202785.1 Penaeus chinensis
AAATTCCATTTTCCATGTACCACTCCAAATGAATAAGTTCTCGATGTCACTTTGAAGGAATTGGCATGAGGCATCGTCTATTATCCTCTTTTGCAATTTCGCGTCGTCTGCTAACATATTCAGATAACTACCTGGGCTTATATTTGATCCCAAATCATTTATGAAAACAGTAAACATAATCAGCGCCAAGAACAATCTTTAAGGTAGTCCGCTAGTTACTCATCGCCATGTAGAATGCTTCCATCTTGTTACGGTTCTTATGTCTTTCATAAAGAAAGTCTTCTATTCATTCGAGGCACTTGCGTTTCATTCCACCTAGGTGTTCTATTTTCCATAATAGTCTTCTTTGAGACACCTTACCAAATGCCTTCTTAAAGTCTAAGTATATACAACCCATCCAGCCGTCTCTTTCTTGGAATATTTCAGAAACTCTTTCATAGAAACAGATAAAGATTTGCCACGTATGACCTTTCTTCCCTAAAACCAAATTGTTTATTTGATATCATATCGTGCTTTTCATGTACTTCAACCCACTGTTTCTTAATTATTCTTTCTAACAGCTTGCATACTACACTAGTTAACGAAACTGCTGGTCTATAATTTAGAAGGTTTTGTTTGTCGCCGTCCTTGTTTAAAGGTGTAACACTGGCAAGATTTTAATCATTTGGTAGTTTTCCTTGTCTCATTGAAATTTGGAATATTAACAATAACGGAGTACATAGTTCTTCGGCATATTCCCTCAGAACCCAGTTAGATATCTCATCTGGTCCCTCTATTTTAGTCCTGTCTAACCCTTTCAGTAGGTCTTTTATTTTATTCTTTTCGAGTGTGATATTTTCAATATTCTGATTTACGTTTGTATAGCTACTTGCCATTTCAAAGTATGGGTCTTGAACAAACAATGACTGAAATTTCTTTAAGCATCTTTAAGTATTTCTTTAAGTATCTTTTAAGTATTCCACACATTTCCTTCTCCTTAGGATAAACGATGTTTTTGTCTTTTATTGTGTTAATTTGATCTCTTCTTTTAGTCTTACTATCTATGTAGTTAAAGAGGAACTTTGGTTGGTTTGTACATTTATTGATTATATCCTTTTCAAAGTCTAATGTCGCCTCCCTCATAGGTATACTAATTTCTTCCTGCTTTATACCTCCCATACGCTGCCTGATATATATGTCTTCTGAACCTTCTCCAAAAGAACTGTTTCTTTTCTTTCATTTTCTTGCATTTATCATTAAACCTCTTTTGTCCATTTCTTGCTTCAGTTTTGAATCTTGATACAAAATGTTCGACTATATTGAATATCAAGGTCTTCGTGCAGGAGGTTTTCCCATTTTACGCCATCAAAGAAATCTTTAAGGCTTCTATAATTACCTCTCGTGAAATTGTACCTTCCTTTTCTTTCCTTACTCACGATGAGTGTTTCCTGTAGCAGACAGTATTTCAACTTAATTACTACATGATCACTTTTTCCTAGAGGATGGCAGTACTCCATATCATTAATGTCATCTTTATGCTTTGTAAATATTAGGTCAAGCATAGATGGTCTATCTAGTACTATTATCCTAGTATGATCTGTTCAATTCTGGAAGAGACAACATTAATTTATGACTTCTAGTAATTTTGCATTTCATGAATCTGGCTGAGCTCTGGGATCGAAACTTTCGCAATCAATTTTGCTATTAAAATCCCCTGTTACAAGATTTTCTTTTGCATTAGTTTCCGAAAGTTTTAGCACTTCTTCCAGGCTCTTTAACGTTTCTTGAATAAGTTTTTGGTAATTTTCTTGTGACCACAACGATGTCTGAGGTGGCATGTACACTGTAGTTATTATTATATTTACTCCGTTTGTTCCTACCTCAATTGGCTTTGGTTCTACTATGGGATCTTGCTGAATCTCTATATCCTTTATAATCATTCCTTTCCTTGTTAATATTGCTAACGCCCCTCCATTTCCATTTGCCCGATCGTTTCTCCAAATATTGTAATCTCTGAGTCCTAATGTTACATTGTCTTCGGAGGGATCCAGTTTGGATCCAGTGATGTATATTACATCTGGTTTATTACTTTCAATACTCGTATCTAGTTCTAGTAACTGTAAACATAAACCATCTATATTTGTATAAACTATTTCTATATAATCTCTCGTTGTTCCTTTTGGTTGCGAGGCTATTGATTGTGTGTCTCCACATTTTGGTTCCGTTATTAAACTTGTTTTGCTTGAAGGCCTCTCAGCCTCCAAATGGACAAGTTTTTTTTCTTCATCAGTCCTTAGTTCGATTTTGTTTTCCATCTCTTCCATTTTTTCTGCAGTATTTCTATGTTATCTTTGGTATTATTTTCTCTTATCCAGATTTTCTTATATTATGTGTGGTCAGGGCTTTAGCTTTCTTTATTACATCAGTTACCATTTGGTTATTCATGAATGTAATCTTCAAAGGGCATTTTTTCCCCTTTTCGAATAATCCCAACCTCCTGTGGGCTATGAATTCGGAATTT
>NC_061857.1:23871870-23881870 GCF_019202785.1 Penaeus chinensis
ATGTATGCGTCCATCTGTTACTATCAATTTATCTACCTGTCAGTTTGTCCTTCTATGTATCTATCTCTTTATATACGTATATATAGACAGATATAGTTATAGCCTAGATATTGATATATAGATATAGATTTAGCCTGGACATATATACATATACATATATATATATAAATATATATACATATATAGATACATATAGATAAATATATAGACAGATATATAGATAAAGATATTGATAGATATATAGAAAATATATATATATATATATAGATGAATATAGATAGATATTGATATAACTAAATATAAATACATAATCACATACACCGACATATCGTAAACACGCATATAGGAAAGTTATATTTTAATTACGGAATGGGATAAAGTCCTTGAACAATTGAAACATATCGTTTCAAGAGCAACTGGTTGGAAATCATACAGAGAATTCAATTCCTTTCAGTATTCCAAGTCCAGCTGGTTTGAGATCATACGGAGAATTCGATCCCTCTATGCATTCCAAATGATGCGAAAAAAGTGACATTAGGAAATTACAGAATGAATGGTTATATTTCGTCTTACTCTGAGACGGGACATCGATATAGCGATAAAGTGATGCATACGTGATAATACTAGATAATAAAGAGGGCAAAGGATGATAGTAACATGAATGATGTTGTAATAGCATGATTATTCTCGTAAAATATCGGAAATGATAATTGACAGACATATTTCACTGACGAAATGACACGTGATGCCAGAATATTGTAGCATTTTTGTAGCAGATGAACTTGTGTGTGTATATCAGTTGCAACGGACTGTGGTGCCTGATGAGTGTTCGTGTGTGTGAATGTGTGTGTGTGTGTGTGTGTGTGTGTGTGTGTGTGTGTGTGTGTGTGTGTGTGTGTGTGTGTGTGGGTAAGTGGGTGGGTGTGCGTGAATGCGTGCGTGCGTGCGTGTGTGTGTGTGTGTAGGTGTGTGCATTTGCGTGCGTGTGTTAGCATACGATCTCGAACAGCTTTGAAGGGCGACGCTGAGCACCTGGTGAGCATTTGTCCCTCTGCCTCGCTTTCACTAAACCCTCGACTTCCGCTCTTAGGTGTGGCCGACCTCCCTAACCCGAGCCACTGATCACAGAGCAGGAAATAATTGGAATCCGGTTCGAGTCGAGGGAATCGAAACCTGACGCGCTGTATTGGATCCTGTTATACAAGGCGATCCGGGGAAACCTTTGAAGTATGGGTGTGTATTCAATAAATTTCGACATTCTTATGATATGTTTTCGGATTTTTGTATTTTCTTTTGAAAATTAATATGGGAAATACAAGGTAATGTGATTTTTTTGAAGGATAGATTCGCATTTTTCGAACTGTGTTTGTTTTTTTCCTTTTTTCCCTTCTTATAAAGATCTTTATTCTCGCTTACCATTATCCCCAATTCATCCTCAATAATAGAATGAAATAAAGTCAATCATCTTCCAGCAATCCCCAATTCATCCATAATAACAAAATAAAATACAGTCAATCATCTTCCAGCAAAGAAGCATTAAAACCATTAAAGGAGCAGGCAAGAAAATGAATTATAAATACGTATTCTTCCAATACAATGTCCTGAGGCCTTGTGTTTCGCCTCTGCAGTGTGAAATACGACACGTCTCGAAGCCCTTTGTTCAGAAGGACAATGCCATCGACCGGGAACAACGTCACACATCAAGGGCGTTCGAGATGCGAGAGGGCGTAAAAGACAAAAAAGGAGAGAAAAAAAGAAGAAGCAAAGAAAGCAACAAAGAAACATAGTTCGGGAAATTAGTGGAAATGTGCAGTTTTGGGTAGCAGGTTTATTATTATTTTTTTTTATATATCGTTCTTTGTAGATAATGGGTGATGAGTAATGATAGTTTTTGAGGGAATTTATAATGTGACATGTGTAGTTTATGGAATGGTTTCTTTGTTTAGTTGAGCGTTCTGTCCGAAGAAAGGGTTGCGGTCAGGACTTCTATTGGCTCTATCATTATCGATGGTCAATTGTTTTTTTTCGTGAATGAAGCTAAGACATGCCTTTTTATTATGACAACATTAACAATAACACTGTCTATTCTAAAGTAAATTCAAATTCTAAAAACGTACGATAATAAAGACAGTGTCAAGCATTTATTATTTTTCCCGTCAAATGTTCAATAGTCTTAGAAAAAGGAACATATAACATAACAGACATAAAGGTCAAATAACCTTGAATAAGGAAACTGTATCGATTAGTCCTTGAACCAATTACGTCACGAAGGATGTATATCATATATAATTCACGAAGGGATTTCTTTTCTTTATAACCAATAACAGCTTTCCTTTCCATATCATTTTCTTTTGTAATTAAGAATCTAAGGAGGCAACGCCCTTATTTGCGATTAAAACATAATGTATTAACTCCTAAGAACTTCGAACTGATAAGCTTACAAAAGATTTACTCCATATATTATTCACAAGAGATTTTTCTTTATATCCATTCACGATTTCCCTCTCCATATTATTCTCTTTCATTGCCTTCATTCTTTATTAAGAATCTATGGAGGCAACACAAAATACATTATTTCCTCAGAACAGGAAACACTTATTAAAAAGAGGGACTCTAAAAAGTAACAGTAAACAAAAGGTTTCCTGTCGGATTTCACGGGCAGGAAGTGCTTTCTTAAAATATGTTTTCAGTACAGATCTTATTCAAATATAGTTTTCATTAATGACTCAGATATATATATATATATATATATATAAATGCGTGTGTGTGTATAATTACATGTATATATGTATAAATATATCTGTATATATATAATCATAAACACAAAGACACATATATATACATATACATATAATGTATGTATATGTATATGTATGTGTGTATATATATATCTATATGTACATATATGTGTATATGTATATATACCATGTATACATACATATATATGTATATATGCACATATATATACACATATATTTATACATATATGTATATATGTATATATATAAATATATAAATATATATATATATATATATATATATATATATATATATATATATAACAAATTGGTAGCGCGCTGAACCGCGTTTGACGAGGAGGGGCATCCAATCAGGCAAGGATGATACTGCCAAACAACCTATTAGTAATGAATCGAGGAAGTCTAAACCCTTGAGTGGAATGAATGGATGTTGAATTATGATAATGATGATCACGCACACACATACAAATACACGCGCGAGCATACACACACACACACACACACACACACACACACACACACACACACATACATATATATATGTGTGTGTGTGTGTGTGTGTGTGTTTGTGTGTGTGTGTGTGTGTGTTTGTACGTGTGTATATATAATGTATATGTATATGTATATGTATATATATATGTGTGTGTGTGTGTATGTGTGTGTGTTTGTGTGTGTGTGTGTGTTTGTGTGTGTGTGTGTGTAAATGTGTGTATGTATGTGTGTGTGTGTGTGTATGTGTGTGTGTGTGTGCATACACACACATATTCAAGGACATTATAAAAAAGAAAGAAAGTAAGCGTAGTCAACAGTATCCGATATAGTTTTAAAAGAGTTATTAACGTACTTCCTGCCGGCAGCGGTGGCGCTTCCTGTGCGATGTGTCTGCATGCATGTTATGGGCTGCAAGCGAAACGTGCATTTTGGAACATGTAAGTTTCAGTTGTGATTTCAGTTACAATTACTATGGTATCATTGTATGAGATGGTATTATTAGTAGCAATATCATTTTTATTGATAATATTGTTATCGGTGATATTCATTAATAGATATTAGATATTATCTGCACTACTATCCTTACCGTCATTATTATAACAAGCGTTATCATCATCAGAGTCATTATCAGCATTATCATCACCATCATCGTCTAGGTGTGTATATGTGTGTGAATTTGAGTAGTAGCTTAAACCATTTGTACATGTCTGTGTGTTCATTCCATACTTACACCCAAGTCAAGTAAAACAATAACAGTAAACGAAAGTTATTTTTTTGTACCCCATTGTTATGATATCTATACTTAATCAGCGGCCGCTCGCAGTCATAAAAAAAAAAAAAAAAAATAGAAAATCAAATACTCATTTCTTACCCATCCCCCCCCCCCTAAAAAAATAATAAATCTAAACAATCCAAAGAAATCAATTTAGCCCTCGCAAAAAAAAAAAAAAAACGAAGATATTGCAATAACCATCGCAAACGAACATAATGGCGGATCGACACAACGACTTCGGCATTGTTCGATTGCGTAAGTGAAGTCTTCGTGTGTCTAATCTCTTTAATCTCGAAGGAGAGGCGGACACCTCGTTGAATGAAGGCTATCGAATGCCTTCTTATTAGGACAGCTGATCACGCCTTTCACCATTCAATTTTTTTTCAAAGGTCATTGTCTGTCGGCCATTGGGTGCGTCGGTGCGTTTTTAAAATCTATATGTTGACTCATTACAGTGTCGCTAATGAGGCTAATGAAAAGGTTAATGACAATGATGTTGATTATAGGAATTAATGACAGTGTGTATTGGGCTCAGTAATGATGACTGATTATGATGAGGAGAATCATCTGTTGTATTAATGCGATAGTAATGATGTTAATATACACGAATAATGACCTTTATGGAGCTGATAATGATGATATTGATGATAACAAGTGCTGTAGCAATTAATTGTGGCAGTAATGATAATGATGCTTATGTTGATATGAATGCATGTAGAAGCAAAAATGATGATTGTAATTTTAAAAATGATAATATTGGTTATCATTATCATTATAACGATAATGCTGCTAATGATATCATAACTATGATAAGAATGATCCGTAATGGAATAAGTACTGAACTATTGGAAATAAGGAGAGCATTGATAACAATAACTCTAATAATAATGATAATAACATTAATGCTAATATCAGTAAGGAAGATAGTAATGATAAAAATGACAATGAAAGTTATGAAAATAATAATGATAATGATAGTAATAACAATAATAAAAAATGACAATTATAATAACTGGTAAATATATTCATAATGATAACTATGATGATGATAAAGGAACATATGAATAACAATGATAATGATAATTATAATAATAATGATAATGATAACAATAATAATAATTGCCGTGTTGATAAACAATAATAATAATAATAAAGATGATGATAATAATAATAATGATAATAATAATAATAGTAATAATAATAATAATAATAATAAGGATATCACTACTAACAATAACAGTACCAATAATGATTGTGACAATGTTTATTGCAATGATGATTATAATGATAACTATGAAAAAAATCATTATAAATCATTATAATGTTAAGGAGATACTGATGATAATAAAACTAACAATAATAATGATGAAAAATAGTAATAATGATAATAATATTGATAATGATAATGATAAAGATGATTATGACAATAATGATACTACTAAAGGAAATGATAATGATAAAGATAATGATAATGATGATATGGATGATAATAATAATAATAATAATGATAATAATAATGATAATAGTAATGATAAGAAAATATAATATTGATAATAATAACGATAATGATAATAATAATAAAGATAATAATAAGAATGATAATGTTGGTGATTACAATAATAATATTGATAATGTTGGTGATTACAATAATAATAATGATAAGGATAATGATGATAATAATAAAAACAATAACAAGAATGATCCCCTGCTGCCAGGCCAATCCGTCTACTGACTTCCTGGTCTGACAGCCCAGAGTTGTGAAATGCACTACCGAGGTATATAAAACTCTCTGTGACTTCGATGTTTTCACCGCAAGCACGTACTGACTGCACAGGGTCCCTAAAATCCTGGATCTTGGTTTTGGTCCAGGAGACCTCTAGCCCCAGGGGCTTCGCTTCTTTGCTAAATGCATCAAGAGCCGCCATTAGGGTTTCCAGAGATTCAGATAGAATGGCAACATAATCAGCAATGTTAAGGAGTTGCTCCACAGTGACTTTGGACAGTAGCTCTACCCAGTATCCAATCCATGCAAGTGTTGAAAAGTGTTGGTGCAAGAACACAGCCTTGCCTCACGCCTGAACTAACAGGGGAGAAGCTCGACAGGCCCCCACCACACTTTACAGCACTTTCAGTGCCTGTATACAGGTTTGCTATTAATCCAACAATCCTTGTTGGAATTCCTCTTAGCCTCAGGATCTCCCAGAGTGATTCGCGATGCACCGTATCAAACGCCTTCTTGAGGTCGATGTAGGCTGCGAGCAGCCCACGTCCGAACTCACGACGGCTCTCTACAGTGACTCGAAGCGCCAGGATGCGGTCTATTGTGGACTTACCAGGAGTGAATCCAGATTGCTCCGGCCTTTGGTGCCTCAGCAGGTGGTCTCTGATACATCTCATTAGGAAGTAGCTTGCCTGGTATACTGAGTAGTATAATGCCTCGGTGATTGCTGCAGTCCCACCGATCCCCTTTCCCCTTCCAGAGAGGGATGGCCACACCCCTCAGCAGGTCAGGGGGAATGGTACCAGTCTGCCAGATGGCAGACAGGACAGCATGCAAGCCCCTTGCCATAGGTTCTCCACCAGCCTTTAACAATTCAGCTGGGATGCCACAAACACCTGCTGCTTTACCACTCTTCAGCTTGGAGATCGCCCACCTGACTTCAGTCAGGGAGGTTGGATCCTCGCTGATGGGTGGGTCTGGCAGAGGAATCTCAACATTACCCGCATCCATGTTAACTCCTGATACAACTGCTCAAAATACTCCCATACAAAATAAGCCCAACGCACATGCACCCCATCAGGATCTGAGATTATTTGGCCACTTGCTGAGTGGACTGCAGTCGTCTGTGAGGAGGGCTTGGAGTTCAGCTTTCTCAGGGCTTGATAGGCAGGACGAAGGTCATTTACTAGGAAATGGCTTTCGACCTCCTCTGCAAGATTACTGATAAACTGTTCCTTATCCCTTCTCAACAGATATGATAATGATGATAATGATTATAGTAACAAGTATGATATGATTGCAATAACAACAATAATAATGGTGATAATAATGATAATAGTAATAATAATGATGATGATAATAACAATGATGACAATAATAACAGTAATGATAATAAAAGCATTACGATATATCTTGGCCCGGATTATGATCGGTAATATGATATATGATTTTCTTTCTTGTTACAATGATTCTGTGCAGTCTTTATAGACTTTTATAATTCACATCCATTATGGTCTTTAAGAAACCCCGATCATATTCATAATATATTTCGTGACTTGAGATATTTCCATTTTGACACATTTAAACTTTAGAATTCCTGGATTTTGAAAGAATCCCACATTAGACATTTCTCATACAGGAAACGGAATCTATGAGTTAAAACATTGTGCTTTAGAGTTTTTAACCAAAATTTCCCATAAACCGAACAGAATTTGCTTTTAAACGTGGCGGTCTTTTAGGCGTATTGTAGAAAGTGTCCGTTTCCATGTATGATTAAAACGTGGATGGCCACTGAAAGCTGCTCTTCTTTATAAGCTTAATTTGCAATTACAAGATTAAGCACACAAAATAGCACATCATTTATATAACCAAAATAATAAAAAGTCTATAAATCAAAGCAGTTTAATGTACCAGAACATAGAGTAAATCCCTGCCAGCCCATGACTATCATGAAAGCAATATTAAACAGGCATAAATCAATCTCAAGGGAATCAAAGAGAGCCATTTTGCACTCAGCAACCTCCCCTAAGAGCTCGGAAAAGGTCAAAAGTCTCTCGCAAAAGGTCAGAGTTCCTCCGTAACTGCGTCCTCCATGAGAGGGGAGTGGACAGAATGGCCGTGGAGGATCGATGTGTCAAATAACCACCCATGTGCCGCAATTGTCCGGTTGCACGTGTTGCAGAGAGCAATGGAGGTGTTGCAAACTGACAAATACTACATCTTCAACAGGGGTCAAGATTCCCTCTGGTGTGACAGGAGGACGGGCCATTTCCAAGCCAAAACATGTGAGTGAAAAGGTTTTGTTTACATGTCATTGTCCATCAGCTGATCCCATCTTGGAAGGAATTGCCTCGACCTTTTGGCTTTCCCCTTTCCTCGCCTTGCTGAATTTTTCATGTGTGTCTCTTGGTCTTGGAACGAAGCCTTATTTTATATATTTTCGTTTTTTTTCTTTAATCTCTCCTTGCAGTGGAAGATAGAGATGGTTTATATGTTGTCTTGCTAATTCTTTTAAATCTTCACTATTTCGGGATGAACTTTTTAAGGACTAAGATTTGCAGTGTTTAGTGACATTTGGATTTAATTATGATAGATAATTATCATTATAAGGTTCAGTTGTAAGGGATATGTAATGGGTGTATTTCTTTTTGTAGTTTTTAGTTAGCAGAAGATGTAGAGAAACAGAAGTTCAACACCCTCTGAGAAGCTGGATGTTACTTGCATTTTTTAAAGATTTACATTTAGCTGGCAGACGATCAGTAAATTTTGAACTTGCATGACTTTTGAACGGCATTTGAGCAGTATTATGCGGTCATGTTTGTATGTAACGTTAACCACCTGCCACTGAATCGGCATAAACTCTCCTCTGTGCTATTCAGTTTACAGATCTTTCTCGGCATTATCCTGAATCTATGTTTACCCTCTCGTCTCGCTGACCTTAGTATCTTTGGAGCTGTAGCCTGAAAGATAAACCTCCTTGATTTACGTTTTAGTAAGATAGCACCTGTGGATGTCTCTAGCAAATTCTATCTTGTCGGAAAATAAGTGATGGTAATTTATTTAACCTTTGCTGAAGAACTTGACACTGTATTAAAACGATTTAGCCTAAAGATTGCACTGCTAACATAATTGTGGGAAGAAAATACCAATTAAATGCCATTGTGGACGTCTTGTAGATGTGTACATTAGTTTTTGATAAAAACTGATTAGTTAAGAGATCTTATAGTGCTCTAGTCTGATAGGCTGTGGGTGAGTTTGCATTTTTGACACTTTACTACATTGAATTTAGACAAAAAAATGTTTTTGTTGATTTTATGTAATTTGTATATAATGGATAAATAGATAATAGTCCCCCAAAAGTGAACCCAACCTCGTGTAAAGCAGCACAACCTAAGCAGGTCAGACCTCGTGAAACCTATCCACATTTTAATTTTTTTTTTTTTTTTTTTTGGTATAATTTTTATTTTAAAGTAAGAATGTAATGTACTCAAGCCTAGTCAGATTTAACTAGAGGTGAACTGAACGGAATGGAACCTGGTATTTTTTTTCGTCAATCAAGTATGACCGTGATCAGAATTTATTCAGTGTTGATAATTGTTGCAAACCAATAGTTTTTGAGTAATACTCCCCCTTCTCATCCAGTAGACATAAGTTTTTCTTTTATTTGTTTATTTATTTGTTTATTTGTTTATTTATTACAATTTATTTTTTATTGGGTGGGGAGCAGACACAAAGCATATGATATACAGTTGATTTCTGCTTAGTATAAACAATGACATAAAAGGTCAACAAATGTCCTCTGTATAATCTGTATGATCTGCAGGATGTAGAATTTTTCTTTTTAATGACAAACCTTTTTGGGTGCATTGTCAGTATGTATGTTCACTGCATGTAGTGGAACTTCCTGCTCGACTTGCTTTAGCTAGTTGTGTCCCCTATAACTGAACCTGTCATAATGAGTTACTTTTTCATGACAGCTATAGGCATGTGCGGCTATAAGAGGTTAAACAATAAAATCTCAAGGTGATTCAAATGATAAGCAATATGAAGCCATTCTATTTATTTCATGATGCTCAAGTTAATATATTGGTATATTTCATTATGTCCCATATAATAAAAAGTAGGAAATCAATCTTATGTATGGTTGTAGTGGCTTTTGATTATTGTCTGCAGATGAATTAAACATCCAGGCACTGTTTTTCACTGATATGGCTATTTTCCATGAAGTGCATATTTGCTAAAACAAGACCATTAGTT
>NC_061857.1:23894370-23896870 GCF_019202785.1 Penaeus chinensis
CAAATATTTTTTTTTGGAATGTTAGTAGACAGACGCATGACTCAGGGTCCTTGTTCTTGTTATAGCAAATGTTATTAGTATATTTTTTCTAATAATAAAGCAAAATGCTAATCTATTTGTTTTCTTTGTGTTAGGTTCGAGGATCTGTGCCTGTCTATTGGAGTCAGCCGGGTTATAAATACCGCCCACCTCCAAGATTGGATCGAGGTATTTGCATGTTTTGGTGCCTTTCCCCCTAAGGCCATGTATTGTTCCCCCAAAGAATAACATTTGTTGTAGTTGTAGTTTTTATTTATTTTTTTATTTTTTTTTAAATATTAGGTTTTGGTATAATTTGTAATAAAAGTATTGTAAAAACAATATTTTTTTTATATGATGTATATTTTACTTCTATTGTGATATGCTTAAGTAGAGGGAAGTTTTATGAATGTATTCAATAAAGTCAGTGTGGAAGGCTTGTTTTTTTTAATTCTAATCTGTTTACACAGATGTCATTACTTACAGTTCCATTTCATCTTTTTTGACAGACACTGCTGAAACAAGCTTAGCATTTAAGAAGCATTTTGAGAGAGAAGTATCCCACTATGACCATGTCTCATGCATTAGTCTAGTGGAGCAGACAGGGAAAGAGAAAGTCATTTCGGATGCCTACCTGAATCACATCTTCATGCTCGACTCATCTGACCTCACCTTTGTCACCTTTGACTTCCATGAATACTGGTGAGTTGCAAGTTGTGACTTAACATGTCAAGTGGTGGAGAATGTGAGATAAATTTTGTTTTGATATTGATGGAGATATTTTGAAAAAAAATTGCAAATATTAATTTATTGTGGTAATAAATTTGTTTGGCAAGATAGTGAAATGTATTTATGCTTTTTTAATTCTTTTTACTTGACACAGCCGTGGAATGCGTTATGAGAATGTGTCTGTCCTGATTGAAGGCTTAGAAGATTGTATTTCAAAAATGCTTTACTGCTGGGTAGACAAGGAAGGCACAATCTGCCGTCAGAGTGGTGTCTTTAGGGTTAACTGCATTGATTGCCTTGATCGAACAAATGTTGTTCAGGTAATATATGAGAAATTTGCATTATTTCTTACACCAAGATTTATCTGATTATTTTGCTATACCTCTTGAAAATTTGATTCAAACATTCACAAGGCCAGGGAGTCTGTAGCAGTAAGTGTTAAAGTGATAGCAGCTGATGTACTAAGTGTATTTTGCCAAGTCCTTATGCTCATATTTGTAATGGATAAATGGATGTGCTACACACATGCCTTTATCTTGTAGATTTAGTTCATGGACCAGTAATCTAAGTAATATGACATATTTTCTTGCTCATAATTCCATAAGGAAGAATTGTGCAACATTTTATTGAACTGAATGATTTTATTCAATTATCTTGTGAGAAACTGCAAAAACATTATACTAGATTTCATATCAGTTTATCCTTGCCCATGACGCATGAAAACTGACAGAACCGTCACCTTGCTTCCAGACTGCCATTGCCAAATCCGTTTTAGAGGGCCAGTTTGTCAAGCTGGGTATGATCCCCCCAGAGCATCCACTGCCAACTGCTTGCCGTTCCACGCTCCAGATTATGTGGGCCAACAATGGTGACACTATTAGTAAACAGTATGCAGGAACTTCGGCTCTGAAGGTGATAACAGCTTACGTGGTTTTAGGGATGCTCTTGTTGTTTTTGTCGTTATGGGGTTAGTTCCTGGAAAAGATATTGTGCATAGAGTATTTACTTATTTAGTCTTGTGTTAATTATTATTTATCTATTTATTTATTTATTATATTTTTCTTGTCTTGGGAATTTAATTTAAAAAAATAGAAATTGAAGATGTTTTCATGCTTTTGTGTAGCATTTTAAAACGCTTGCAGGTTTTGTTATTTTTCTGCTCTACGGAGAATAATGACTGTCATTTCTCGTACTTCAGGGAGACTTTACTCGCACTGGAGAACGTCGATTTGCCGGAATGATGAAGGACGGAATGAACTCGGCAAATAGGTCAGTTAAATTAAGATTTCGGGTATATATTATTAGCTTATTGTTATGGTTCTTATCACGATTATTATTATGGTTATTTTCTGATTGATTATTATTATTGTTATTATTATTACTATCATTATTACTGTTGTTCTTACTATTATTACTATTACAGTTATTATTATTATTATTATTATTATTATTATTATTATTATTATTATTAATTTATTTATTAATTTTTGTTATTAATTTTTGTTATTATTATTATTTGATATTATTATTATTTGTTATTATTATTATTTATTATTATTATTATTATTATTATTATTATTATTATTTATTATTATTGTTATTATTTATTATTATTGTTATTTATTATTATTATTATTTATTAATATTATTTATTTTTTATTAATATTATTATTATTAATATTTATTATTATTGATATTTATTATTATTAATATTTATTATTATTATTATTTATTATTATTATTATTATTATTA
>NC_061857.1:23909370-23911870 GCF_019202785.1 Penaeus chinensis
ACACACACACACACACACACACACACACACACACACACATACACATACACATACACATACATATACATACATACATACATACATACATACATACATACATACATACATACATACATACATACATACATACATACATACATACATACATACATACATATATACACACATATATACATATACATACATACACACATATATAGTGTCTAATAAAGTGAATATCCACAGCACTGGAGATCCGGACCAAACTGACATGGACATCATTCTGGTGTTGACAAGAGACTCATATTATGTTGCTCAGTAAGTGAAAAGGCCAAAAAATATTTGTACTATTTTTGCACTACTGGAGATAAGGAAGATTCATGCTAGAATGAAATACATGTTATCTTTATCAGTCTTCTTGTAAATAATGTCTGCCTTTTACGTATGCTTTGATATTTTGTGTCTGTTAAAGGTATGATGAGGAAACGGACCAGATCCTGCGTTACGAGCGTGTGTCTTTGATAGACTTGGAGAAGATAGAGATGGGACCATACACATGGTGAGTGCAAGCTGTGTCTTCAGTATTGTTAAATAACAGGTGAATAAGATCTCACAATTCTTCTCATCTTCTTTTTCCTTTTTTCCCCATATATTTTTGCATTCTTTTTCAATGAGTTTGAAGGTCAAATATTTAAGATCGAAAGTGTAGTTTTTCGTTAGTTAGTTTGGCTTTAAAACTTGCCTTTTTTTCTTAAGCATCTGTTTCGATCCTCGTCTGTAGATGATTTGGTATAGTGGTCGACCAAGAGGACGTCTATACAAAATATTTTTTTTTCTTAGTCCCTCCTGCAAAAGCCCTAGATTTTGGATGGAAATCTTGCATGACCAAGTTAGATTTTAGCCCAACTTTAGGCCATGTCATTTGTTTTTGACTAAGGGGTGATATAAAGAAGTTCTCTAATATTCTCATTGAATTTTTAAACTAAGAAGTTGGTAAAAGTATTTGAATATGACTGATAGATAATATAAAGACATATCCTAACATCCTGTTTGAATTTTAGAATTATTGAAGTATTTAATGACAGATACTACAGACATAAATATTAATAGTTATAAACTATTATTTTATCCACACATGACATGTGGTTTAGTTTTGAAAACAAGCCTTCATATAGGAGAATCTTAGTTGCTGGATAACTGAATAAAAGAGTTGCTTGGCAGTATAAGTGTTAGTAAGTTGATAACAGATAAGCCCAGATCTTTTAAACTAACGGTGCCAGTTACATGCTCTATCTGCCTTTGTTTTATTTTATCAGTTTTATGTACCTGACCTCTTACTAACTTACTAACAGTTATACTACCTGTTTACCCCATTTACTAAATTTTTGGATTTTTTATTTTTATTTTTACTACTATTATTATTATTATTAATGCTAGCATGATTATAATTCACAGTGATATTATTAAAATGTTATGACTAATACTACTGATGGTAAAGATTAAAACTGTTCTTTCTGGAAATTCAAATAATAGGGTATTAGGTGAGATCAGGTAGGCCTAGTAACTGCTTCCTTTGTAACTCACCACTTCCTGAACCATCTTTGAGTAAAAAAAATAATAAACTAAAAACACAGTGAACTGGGCATGCATTCATACCCTCCCAGTATCAGCCTGTTCAGATTTTGGATGTCATATTGGGCATGAGATTCAGCTAAGAAAAATGTTTCCAATCTTTCTATTTCTTACTGAGGAAAAAAATTACTAGGGCATTGTTCCCAGGTTTTGGTTTTGATAAGTTCACTGTCATCTTATTTTACTGGATGGAAGCTAAAGTGATCATAGATTAGTTATTACAAGTCTAGATCTTTATATGTGGCAACAGTGGTATGTTTCTAAAGTGCCTCATAATTATTTTAATTTTTTTTTATTATCTGCCTTCACCCAGCACCATGAATGTGACTCGTTCCGTCAGTTTTGGAGTTTTCCTTATAAGGATAACTTTTGAAGAACTCAGTGTTGTTATCAAACAGTAGGGTGATTGACTTGCTCACATTGAGGAAATGGGTGGAAATCAAATGGAATTGGCATGTCTCTTCTTACTTACTTATTTTTCCAGTTTTATCCTCTTTTTTTTTTGTCTTTATTATCATTTCTTTTCATTGTTCTCGTATTTTCATTGCGTTGCTTTCCCTGCTGGAATCTCTGGCTTTTCCATCTAATGATTGCTATTAAACTAATGATAATGATAATAGTATTAAATGATGATAATGATAATGATATGGATAATGATATGGATAATGATATAAAAGATTAAGATGGTAATTGTAGTAAGGATAAAGATAATTATGATTGTGATAACAGTAGTGTTGATAACATGTTACATATTTTGATGGTATATGGTTAGGGTTTGGAAGTGAATAAAGCGATAGATGATTGGAATAATATGTATTTATATATATTTGTATATATAATATATAATATATATATGTATTTATATATATATATATCATATATATATATA
>NC_061857.1:23916870-23931870 GCF_019202785.1 Penaeus chinensis
GGGTCACATTGGGGGAACGTCCACACAGTCAACAGCCCTAAATGCAGGGGACCACTCAAACCCTCTCTCACCACTGTCTGCTCTCAACAAAGAAGCAGTGTTGGCTCCTTTCTCTGTGCTGGCAAGAGGTGTCCAGAGCTTAGCACCAGGAGCAGGACGTCTCGCAAGAGGAATGCAGAGCATTGGGGCTAACTTTGATCCCCGGCGTTTGCGTGCCCAGCGCCAAAGGCAGCTTGAAGATGATCCAGTACTGACAGAAAAGAAACAGAACTGTAAAACACAGATAATTCAGCTTTAAAATGACTGCCTTCTGTAGCATGGCATGTGTTTTTAAATTTTAGGTAGCTACCTTTCCCATTTGAATAAATTTATTATTGACAACAGGTCATCCCTGGAGAAAACTGGTAATCAAAATTAGACTAAAGTTAGATTGGTATTTAGTCAGCTTGTGTTAAATTGTAATAGATTCGTCCAATTCGAATTTTTAGATAATTTATACGATGCTGTTTGTAAAGCTGATTGGTTACTGTAGTTCCTTGATAAGATGGTTCAATTTACCACAATTTGTTCTCAGTGACCTTTGTTAATAAATTGTTTGATGATCAGCATTTGAACATTCCATGAGGAATATATAATTTGATCTCACTGATTAATATTGTTTTGCGCACAGTATTAGTACATAAGCACTTCCAATGTTGAGATTTTGTGTGGAGGTCTTCCAGTTGTTTTTATTATTATTTATTTATCTAATTTATTTTTAAATGTGTAAACATTGTTAAAATGTCTTTAAATATTTTAATTTAATCACCGTTTTAGAATTTGCCTATATTTGATCCCCCAGGAATCTTATAGTCTGGCATTGTAGAATAGTGCCATCCTCTTGCTCTGTAAATAATGGTTCTAGTTAGTCCTCCCTTAATTATAGTAATGACACCTTAGAAAGAGGTTATTGGAGTATTTTATCATGTTACTGTTGCTTTTGTGGTATGAAACACAGGTTTTTGAAACACAAATATCACGTGCTCACGGTTGATTTCCTTCATTACATCACCCATACTCAATGAAGTTCACAAATAGTTGGGGCACTCTGTTGGATTAGCCAACAGTCACTGGTATTTATTTGGCATGAAGCCCAGTGATGGATCAGCCCACATAGAGTAACTCACTCCTGCAGTAATAAGTGGTGGGTGCAGTTAGCCATATTCATTGTCAATGATGTCTATTCCATCTTTGGGGAAGTGTATTACATGGTAACTTGTCATGTACTGCATTCTGTGATGTTTATTGTTGATGCCTCTTGTTCACATTTTCAGAAATACTGTGTATAATGGCAAACTTTTTATACCTTGTGATTAGTTATGGTAATTTAAGGAAAGAAATTATAAATTGCTGACAGAATAAAAATATTTTTCTGCGAAGATAAGAGTATATTCATATAAATAGAACATCTATATGCCATAATCTGAAGTAATTTACTTTGTAAATTGAAGATATGTATAAAAGAAGTGAAAATAACAGGGTTAGTTGTTCATTGTATTTCTCACTGGGTGCCTGTCTGTAACAGTAGCTAATGATAAAGTAAAATTTGATCATCACTTGTTTTGACAGTGAATATGGCTAAGTGTTGGAAGAATTACAATAAGGCATGGTCATTATTATACCATGTCAATGAGATGTTACTTATTTAGGTTATTTACATCTAATGCGATGCTTCAGGGTCCTGTGTACTGTAAGCTATGGTAGCAATAGATTTTTGAAAATGCTTCAGTTTTTCCTTTCTAGTGGATAATGGATGCAAGTTTAGTCTTGTCGTTTTGTATTTATTTTCAGAAGATTTATTTATATCGTAGTAAAGGATTTACTTATAAATAGCTCTGATTAATATGTTCATGTATCTAATGATACATATCATTAGTGTATTTAAAGGTAAAACTGTACTAGCCTGTGAAGTTGTTAACACCTGCCCCCTGCACAGCCATGATAGCAGTAACGTAGATGGACATAGACTTTTGTGTATGTGCCGTAGTTTGCACACACCAGAGGTGACAGTAAATGTGTAGCTTGAAGTTTTCATCTGTTCGGGAAGACTGATCGAAGTCTTCTAGGACAGGAAGAAAATCCTTAGGCAGAGTCTGTTTTAAGATCAGCATGTACTGTATGCAGGACAGATGGAAGTAATTAGAGTTTACCAGCAGGTCACTTCATTTCTTTTTTTCTTTCTGTTCTCCTTGTGCCTGGTAATGTTTTGAAGTTTTGTCAAATATATCAGTTTACGAAGATCATATATTAAGGGAGGTAATGGAACAATATATATTGGTATAAGGATAGTCTGTGTGGAATTATACCTGAAGCCTTTGAGAATTCAGAAGTCTGGAATCCCATTATGTGTAAAGCAGATTGATTTCTTGCCTTTATAAACACAGGTTCTCAGGTGCTAGCACTATTTGTTTCTTTTGAGATAAGTTCATTATTTGGTGTTATATAACTATGTGGTTTATGGCTATAGGTCCATTGGGCAACTTGAATGATTCAAATTCGATCATTCATGTTGGGTCTTTTATGTGGCTAAAGGGCAATATAGTTAATAGGATTTATTGACTTTGAGGTTTGAATTTCTTTTATTTAATTTTTACTAATATTGTTCGTTGTTGTGTTTTTTTCCCTATCTGTAATTGTTTTTTCTTTTTTTTTTCTTTTTCTTAGGTCTATATCTTTTATATCTAATGTTGGCTCTTTCTTTTTCTTAGGTCTATCTGTTTTATATCTAATGTTGGCTCTTGAGTGTGATAATATATGTGAAATACCTGCTGTCACCTCTAATTTTAAAGACTTGTACACTTACACTTTCACGTTTATTCGTCAAAGAAAAAAAATAATGGAATTTTATTGTGGAGCAATTAGGACAGTTTTCTCTTGCTTTGCAGCTAAGATTTTTTCTCCTCCAGGTTTTATTTACATACATTACCTATGTAAATAGAGATGTCCTTTCTGCTTTTAGAGTAAGATTCTACATAGTGATGAATAGTATCCTGACTGATTTTGAGGAAAAAAACTGAGCTGGAAGAAAGAGTGGAAAACATTTTCAGCTCAATATATTTTTCTATTACAGTGGCTGAATTTTAAGGTCATATTGATTGCACTAAGATGCAGAGATATGCAATACCTCACAAGCATACCAATGCACCACTCCCTTGTGTCTGCATACCCAGTACCTATAGAAATGAAAAAAAAAAAAAATCAATTATATTTAAACAGAAGAAACTTGTTCAATTTATGAGTAAGTAAAATATACAGATTTGTAAAAAAAAATATATGTATATATGTTTGGTTGCTCATCATAAGTGTACAAATCTTTTCAAGGCATACGGCATGTTGGAGCTTCCATTGTCATGTCTGTTGACAATTAGAGTTTAGTTAGTAAGTTTATATGAGTACCTAGATAGGCAGTTTTATGTACAGCATATACTGTGGCAATTTTATAATAGTGCAAATAATAGTTCATAGGCTTGACTTGCACTTCTGCTTGGACCTTAAATGTACTGGTTCATTGTTCAGCAAAACATTAGAGTAGGCTTATGACTCATAGCGAGGATGAGATTCCACAACTGCATCGTACTCGATAAATGTTTGCACGTTACTTAGGTGTAATTTAGGAAGGAAATTGAAGTATAGGTTTTAAAGGTAAATTCCTTAGTGTTGGATTTGAAAGCTTGAGGATTGCTGTTGATTTCTCGTTGTCAGCATGGAGGATTTAATGAGAAAGAGAAAATTTGGAGACCTAGATGGAGGTCCTTAGATAGTGTAGCCAATTTTCTTGCTAGTTTACACCAAGTAAGTGGAAACTAATACTTCTTAGTGAGCTGGTTCCCTATGTAAAATCCATGAATGTTTCTGCTGGAAGAGAATAAGATGTGTAATGACCATCCACATAAGAGTCACATGTAGAGTTAGCTGTCACTAGTACTGTATGGCAGAAGCCATGTCTGTTGGGTAGAATAGTTGGTAAGAATGGACTTACATTCTTGCAAGTCTTAGTTAATATTATAGGACCTCATCACATAGTGAAGTACTTCAGAGATATCACATCATTATATGAAGTTGGTAATCAGAAGGTATTTCTTGGAGAAATTTGTAGAAAATAGTGGGTGGAGTACAGACCATCATTTAATCCTATGGATGAGATTAGAGTAGCTCTTAATGATAGACAGTTAGTATGTGTATTCTCATTACGGCTGATTTGAGTATGATAGCATTTATCACCTTTCACACTCTCCTTGTTAGTTGTAAATGATATGATGTTCCTTATTTTATACTGAGAGAATATTAGTGATGAAAGGTAATGCATAATACAGCTATTAGGTATTTGCTTCACTCTTAACAGAGCTTTTTGATAATGTATTTATTGAGCATTTAGTCCAGTTGATGTCAACATTAGTGTGGACATGTCACACTGGTGACTACACACTTCAATATTATCAGTATATTTGTCACAAGGGTAAAGTCCCTTACCTGAACTGTTGCAGAAGTTTTTTGTTCTGTTACTGTCATTGTTACTTTGTTGTTTGTACTAGATGATTTAAAAAAAATTATTACAACTATTACAGCAGTTCCTTTATTCGGAACATTTTTGCTGTTGTTCATGTGCTATCACTACTTTGATCTGATTCATTTCCATGTTTTTGTTATAGATTTATCACCTTTAATATTTCTCTGTTATCTTTACCTGTAATTTGAGAAGTTATTCCAAAGGTTGCCACTTCATGGGCGAAGAAGACCATAGAAATGCCCAGTTCTTTGATTGAAACCTAGATGTAGGAAATTGCATATGTATATGTAATAAACCAAGACTTAAAGATAAGCTGTCGGTAGTGTCCATATTAACCTGAAAATTTACAGTATGGACCGGTGTATTATACTCTCTAGTTTATGTTACAGCTTCATTAGGGGTTATGAGTGCTTAGTAAGTCATTGATGTCATACATTATATAGCACCAGGGAGGGTGACAAATGGGAATATTATTTAATTGTCTTCTTTATGTGTTGTATATATTTGTTCCTGTTCTGTTAACTTTATATAAAGGTCTGTTAGTTCTTTTTAAACATTTCCCTGCTTTAATCTCATACACATGAAATAATATTTACCTCACTTTTTTGTAGATGCTATGGCTAGCACTGTACTCTCTTTTTTTTCTTTTGCTCTTTCATCTTCTCTTTCTTTATATTCCTCTTCCTTTTCATATTATTACTACTCAGGCTGGCATTTGCTATTAGGATGCCAAAGTTTCTTTATAGGCACATTTCGTTAATACTTGTTACAAGTATGATCAATATTGTTGATGTTTTTTTTTCACTGCACTTAAAGGGGAATTGGTTACATTACATAATATCATACCATTAAAGAAATAACTATATAGAAAATTAGAAATAAAGCCTTCACAGTTATAAATGAGAAGATAGAGTATAAATTTTAAAAAGAGGTAGAGCAATAGTACTTAATATATAAGCTCAGTAGGAGCAATAGTAGAAATGACAAAATGTGAGACACCATAGACATGGCAATAAAGAACATATGTAATCTTCAAAACTGCATGATAGAGGATGAAAATGTAATTGAAGAGTAGACACTTCTAATGAGTTATGGAATGCAAAAGTAATAAACAGTTCTTCTGAGAAGGCTTTTTGAGGTAACAGAAAGTAGAACATGTTAGGGACCTATCTAGGAAGAGACAGAATAGTAGGATGTAATCTCGATAGAGTATTTCATGTGATATAGTCTCATAGAAAGATTAATGAATTAGATGTCAAATAAGAAGAGTAACATAATAGGGAAGTAATGAGTTATAAGACTAGACTTACAAAGGGGATTTAATGACAAAAGTAATGGTTATTGAATTAAATGTGATTTGCTGCGGTCAGACATGATTTGTAGACAATTCTCTGTTATAAGGAGGAGACACTGTGACAAATGCTCGAAGTTGAATAAAAAAGGTGACTTGAAATGGGTGTGTGGCAGCTCATTTAATATTTCATTGAACTTTTATGAAAAATTATGATTTTGTTTAATACACAGTATTCATCATTTGGTATTTTGATTTATCCTTTGATCTGATTTATGCAGATATTCAATACTGTATGAGAATTTATTTTCAAAAAAGCTAAAGCGAAAAAAAAAGGAATTTAGTTTCCCAAGGATGGCTATTGGAGCTTTGTATGAAAGAATTTTGTGTATTATGTTCTCAGTACAACCCCCCCCCCCCCCAATCCCTTGCCCGTTGTTGTCGTGGGGGGGCTTAGGAGGCGGAGACTGGGACCCAATGCTGGGGAACTCCCCAACCTTGGGACTCAGCCCTCGACTCAACAAATTTTGCATGGTCTTTTTTTTCCCCCTCCTACTTTTTCCTTTCTGTCCCTTCACCAACCCCTTCTACTATCCACTTCCTAAGGTGTGAGAGCCGTGCTGAAAGGATGAAAGGCTGACTTTGTGCCAGTCCTGAACGGCCTGAGGGAGCCATGGGAACGGTATTCCCCTGCTTTAGTTGTCTAGCCCTTACCCCTCAAGCGACCCTGAGGGGTGGACCGTTTCTCTCCCCAACATACTCCAGGCTTATCATGGCCAACAATGAATAACCATTAACCATTAACCATACCATTATTAGAGGCAATTGCCTCTTCATCAAATAGCTCCACCAATTCAAACTCGCCCGATTCCCTGACCCCAGGTTCTCCTTTGACCACGGCTCTGAACACTACAACTAATACCCCCTCCTCAATGCCGACTAGTACAGTATCCATCCTAATCAACACCCCAGGAGACATTTCTACTCCCAACATGCTCAACTTCAACATCTATACCCACACAACCTTCGTCATCAACTACCCCATCCTCCCTTATTACTACCTTACAACCTTATTGTCCACCTCCCCATAACACTACCTCCCTCAACACTACTCCCTCTTCCACATGCCCCCGTCCTTCTACTACCCCCATCTCTACAAAATTCTTAAATAATCTATTTAGCCCAGCCAAATGGGACCGATTTTCGTGATCCCTCCCACAACTTCTCACACTTTCTGCTTTGACAACCTGTTTTCATTCCTCAAATGCATATACATCCTTCACTTGATCTAACCCCTATACATTACCTTACCCAACTCTAACCCATTTACTCGTCAATTCCTTTGCCCAACTATGACAACTTATCACTAACTCAACCACCCTTCACTACCATTTACTGTAGTGCTACATGACTTTAGATGTCTAGCATTTATTTTGCTTTTAACCATTAACCATTCTCAGTACAAATAAAATGAGATTTCAGTAAACAGGGACAGGGTGGAGATGAGATCAGTGGTAGTGTTGCAAATTTTGAACATCTTGGCCAAGCCCCCCCCCCCCCTCCCCAATTCTTTGCTCAAAAGGATGAAAGGCTTTGTGTTAGTCATGAACGGCCTCCGGGAGCCATGGGCACGGTATTTCCTTGGTTAGTCGCCTGGCCCATTTCACTCAAGAGAACCCTGAGTGGTAGACAGTTTCTTCTCCCTATTTATTTCAGGCTCACCAATAATGAACATTTTTTTAACCCTTATCAGGGGCATTGAAGTTTCTCGACCCCTGCCTTTCCTTTGACCACGGCTCCGACCACTGTTTACTAATACCCCCTCCCCGATGTTTTCTGTCAACACTATCCATTCCGAATCATCCACCCAGGTCATTACTCGACCTTCAGAATACGCCCCATTATCTCTTCCAACATCCTCCACTCCATCTCCTACTGCACAGTCTACCCCCACCCCCCTTATTACTACTCTTCATCCTTATTGTCCTCCTCCCAACAGTACCATTCCATCTTCCTCCCGCCCTCGTCCTTCTACTGCTTCCACCTCTGTAAACCTGGCCCTGTCAAGAGAGATCGATTCTTTGTGATTTCCCCAACAGCTCCGTACACTGACAATGCCCTTCTCTTCCAACAAAGTCTCCAAAAACAAGGAGGCAAAATTTCCTTTTGCAATCATTCCGATCGTTCACGCCTTGTCACAGTTACATCTGAGTCCCAAGCTCATGCTCTGTCTATCCTGACTGACCTCAATGGCAAACCTATTCCTGCCCAACCTCACTCCTTCCATAATACTTGTACCGAAACTGTACGTCCTACTTGCCTGCCTCGTCGACTATGAAGCAATGGCAGTCCAGTGCTACATTATTCCTCTTAGAGACCGACGTAAGTCCTACACCAATATTGCCAGAATCAGATTCCATAGACAGGACCTTCCCCATGAAGTAGATATTGGAGGAGTGTCCTGCCTTGTCCGATCATATCGACCCCTTCCCCGTCAATGTCTGAAATGTTGGAGTTTTGGCCACCAAGCCCCTCCTATCCCCAATCCCTTGCTAGGGGTTGTCGTGGAGACGGGGACCGAGGCCCAATGTAGAATAACCCTGCCTTGGAGTTCAGCTCTTGCCTCAACTTTTTTTGCATGGTATTTTCTTCCCCTTTCCTTTTCCTTCTCTTCTTTACCCCCTTCTGTCCACTTATCCTAATCATTAATTTTTACCTCTTTTACCACAATAGTTTATCACTGCTATATGACCTTTGATGTCTGGCACATTTATTTGTTTTAACCATTGACCATTTGGCCACCCAGCCAAATACTGCCGCTCCACAGCCCGCTGTACTCTGTGTGCCCAACCTGGTCAAGGCCTTTCAAATGACTCTGCTCAGTCTCGCACGTGTGCCAATTGTGGTGGATTCCATACCTCGAATCTGAGGTAGCAGTTCTCAGATTCAACCTAGGCCTCACTCTACGTGAGGCATGACAGGAAGCACGTCGACGAGGCTTTTCTCTCTACCTACTCCAAAACTGTCCTTCGCTCCGCTCCCCTCCCATCCTCTTACTAAGTCTCAGCATCTCCCCTAGTATCTCTTCCCTTTACCTCTATTCTCTCTCTCCTCCAGTTAAATTCCTTTTCCTGTATAAATCCAGATCCTCCAATCTCTACCACTTCCCCGATGCCTACCCCTCCTCCTCCTCACTCTTCTTGTCGCATCAGGCAATCTAAATGTTCCACCCCATCTTCTCCTACCCCCACCTCTTCCTCTTCCCCTTGGACAACTATTCCCTCTTATCGTCCTCACAAGAAAACCTTTGCTTCTCAGACCTCCCACCCAACTCCCCTCCAGAAACTCTTGAAGACATTCAAAGTATTTGCCGATATCCATCCTCCTCCTCCTCGAGTTCCCCCTACCCCTCTTCCTCCCACTCTCTCCCAACATACCTCATCCTCCCCTTCCTATGTGCACTATTCCCTTTTTCTCCCATTATCCTTATCGCTCCCACCTGGATTCTCGTATGACTCCCTTTTGTCGAAACAGTGTCCTTCTCCGGTTCTTTCCCCTCCTGACATTCTTCCTGATACTCCACCACTTTCCCTAGTTCCCTTTATCTCATTCACGGATTCCTCTACTTCTCCAACACACATCTCTACTCGTAGTACCCCTTAATTGCTTCATGATGGCTCTTTTGTTGTTTTCCTTATATAATGTTCATTTTCTATACTCAGACACAAGTACTCTCCATTTCATCTAATAATCCTATGCTCTTAACCCATTCCTCGTTCACTAATCACCGCCTCACTCCATTGCTCCCCACTCTTTACCCTTCTCACGACCTTACTATCCTATAATGCTCTATAACATCTAACACATTTCATCCTGATCGTTAACTCATTTCTACCTTTTTGCCACAATACTTTACTTTATTATAGTGCTATGTGAGCTTTGATGTCTAGCACATTTATTTGTTTTAATCATCAACTATTGTCGACTGAGTTCATGGCGCCTACTACTAGCCCAGTCCGGGTACTGACTTTCTGGTATGACAGCCCAGTGTCATGAATTGCACAACCAAAATATGTAAAGCTATCCGGAACTTTAATGTCCTTCCACAAGTACATACCGACTGATTGGGTTCTCCTAGGAGGCTCCCCTAATCCTGGATCTTGGTCTTGCTGCAAAAGACCTTCAGACCCAAGGACTTCGCCTCATTGCTAAATGCATCAAGATCCACTAGATTGCAGGGACTCAGGATTGCAACATCGTCAGCAGAGTCAAGGTCACTGACTGATATTGCCCAGTGTTAATCCATTCACAATGGATAGTAGCTCTACCCATTATCCAGTCCGCGCTAGGATACAGTCTATTGTGGAATAGACTGTAGTTCTCTCTCATTCAGAAGCGTGAGAGAGAACCTCGCCTGGTATGCTGAGCAGAGTGATGTCACGGTAGTTGCTTGCAGTCCCATTAATCCCATTTCCCCTTCCAGAAAAAGATGATCACAGCTGTCAACAGGTCTGGGGGAATGGTACCGGACTGCCAGATGGCAGCCAGGATAGTATATAAACCCATAAACCCCACGCCATAGGTTCACCACCGGCCTTCAGCAGATCAGCAGGGGCACTGCAAATACCCCTGCTTTACTACCCTTTAGTTTAGAAATCGCCTCCCTCAGTTAGGGTAGGAGGTTCTTTGGTGATAGGTGGATCTAATGCAGGGATCGCGGCCCACGTGCGTCCAAGCTAACTACTGGAGGGTCAACCTGATACAGCTGCTCAAAATACTCCGCCCAACCCATATCACTGTACCATGTCCACCGGATTGGACCGCTGTTACCGGGAGCTATAAATCTAGCAAAGTCCCATAAAAGGAGGCTATTCATACTGCTGGGATTAGCCACTGAGCCATGGGGACCAACAGGCATCTCGTAGTCAGTATGATAACAACCTGATGCCGCATTGACGTCTCCTAGAAAAATGCAGCTCTCTCTTAGGGGACTATTGTTTGCCATAGATGCGAGTTCGGTGTGGAGCACTTCTTTCACATTGAATTTACAAACACTGATGGGAGCATATACAGCAATAAAAGACGTGGAACCGAATGTTTGCTTCAGTTTCACTGCCATTAAACTCTCATCGACAAGAATCACCTCCACCACCCGAAAGTTTAAGACAGACGGAGATGGCAGTAGCTACTTCCATCGCTACGGCCCGACCAGTAATAAGTGTAACCACCCACCCACTGTCGCTGCAAGAGGTCTTCTCACCTCCGAGAAGGCAGCCACCTCAACTCTCATCATCTTCGGTTTCCTCGATAACACGGGTAATCGATTATCCTGCCACAAAGAGGGGATATTCTAAACCCCAATATATGTATATATATATATATATATATATATATATATATATATATATATATATTTGATAATAACAAACTTCCTTTTATTAGTTACTGTCAGTTGTTAAGAAGGGGACTGTAGAAGAATAAAAATGACATTCAATATGAAAGCAAATTTTATCTCGTATATTACAATTCATAAAATAATAAAATGCCAACAACTATAAATAAGACAATATCGTTATATAAAAACCCATCTAAATATCCTTTCTCTTTCTCACACACTTTGTCTTTCTGTACATATCTCCTTTGTGTGCCTACTTGTCTCTCTTCTCTCTCTCTCTCTCTCTCTTTCTCTTTGTCTGGTGCACACTGAAACCCATATTTGAATACCAGTTGAAAATAGCATCAAGCCATGCCACTGACCCATACTCATTCGATGATCAAGTGACCAAACACTCTGCAAAACTGTCCTCCCTTGAGCCTTGAACTGACGTCTCCAACAGTCACAACCCTACAGATCCAGCCAAAGCTTCATCCTCAGGAGACTTCTAACTGTCATCTCTTCAGCCTCGCCCTCAGGACGGGTTGCACACCAGCACCGTTCCCCGAGGAAGTTTTTTTTTCTCTCTTGATAAAGGAATAATGACTTGGCTGTGTTTTCCTGATCAGCCACCAGGTCAGCACAGCCTATCCTACCATCCATAGGATCTTATACTCTCTGTCTCTTATTCTCCTCCCATACCTCTATCTCTGTCTGTCTGTCTGTCATTCTCTCACACCCACACTTCTGTCTACCATGTCTGTCTGTCTGTCATTCTCTCACACCCACACTTCTGTCTACCTGTCTGTCTATCTGTCTCTCTCCCTCTCTCTCGCACACACACTTCTGTCTACGTGTCTGCCTCCCCATCTCTCTATCTATCTCCCTCTATCTCTCAACCCCTTCCCACTCCCTCCCTCACCCTTCCCCCATCTTCACCCCATCTCCCTCCTCCTCCTCCTCCTCCTCCAACTTTCTTCCACCTCAAAGATCAATCTCGACGGACGGGTAAAGCTTGGAGTTCATCTTAGGAACGAGCTCGTCGCTCCCGAACTCGTCCTTGGCCACGTCCGCGTCGTCGCCGCGGGTAAGGGGAGGGAGGTCGAACTCGGCAGGTTGGGAGAGGAGGCGGCTCATCTGCGAGGAGGGGAGAGAGGGGGTTATAAGTGCTTTTGTTTTGGAGATAATTGCCTAATTAATTTCTGATTTGTATGGTTCACTGCGATTGATTATGTCTATATTCATAGCTGTGATTTAGGTTGCTATAATTATATATATTATATATATATATCATATATAAATAAATATATATATATATATATATATATATATATATCTGTAGGTATGTATATATATATTATATATATATGTATTTATATACATATATACATATATACATATATACATATATACATGTACATATATATATATATATATATATATATATATATATATATATATATATATATATATATATATATATATATATATATATATATATATATATATAGGTGCTCCTTTCTGCCTATCAATGAAAGCACCACAGAAAGAGAAGAAAATTAAGCAGAGAGAGAGAGAGAGAGAGAGAGAGAGAGAGAGAGAGAGAGAGATACTGTAAAGATAAAGACAGAAATAGAGAGAGACACAGACAGACAAACAGCCATACAGAGCGAAAGCCAACCATCCAGACGAACAGACAGTCGCAAAGAATCGGAAAAAAACGGACGAAAACTCTCCTGTCCTCACCCTCCAATGGCGGACGAGGAGCGCATCCAACTCGAAGTCGTGGTCATCGTCTCCGAAAGGGTTGAGCAGCGCCTCGGCCACCTTCAGCCAGCCCATGTAGAAGACAAGTTGCAGGAGACCGGACACGGGGAAATACAAGTCGATGCTGTAGCCGTTGTAGCCTTGCTTCGGGTCGATGTATTGCTCGCCGATGAGGGAGAAGAAGAAGAAGGAATAGACGGCGATTGTCACGACCTACGGAAGGGGGAGAGGCACAGGGGGCGTTAGGTGGCGAGGGCGGTCAGGCGGGAGAGGTTAATGCCTGAGTTTCCGTGTTTTTATTTGGCCTTTTTGCATGTTGTTTTGCGTTGTTTGTTCCTATTTTGGAAGGGTTTCCATGTTTTGTATGTTTATGTTTTTGACTTTTTACTTGTCCCTGTCTCTGTCTCTCTCTTTCTTCCTATCTATCTATTTATTTATCTATATATATATTTCTTCCTCTCCCTTTCTCTTTATTCTATATCTGTATCTTTGTCAAATTACGTACCCCTTTTCTCTCTACCTTTCTTACATCTGTCCTCCCTCTTATCTCACATCCTCCTCCACCCCCTTCAATTCCCCATCCCTCCTCCTCCTCCTCCAACACTTTCTCCCCTATCCCTCCCCAACCTCCCCCTCCTCCCTCCATCCCTCCTCCAACACCCCCCCTTCTCTTGCCATCCTTACCTGCGTATAAACCAAAGGAATATTATTATCATGCCACCCCATAACGGAGCCGCAGCGACCTCGCACTTTGAGGATCTCGTCGGTGACTGTCTTTTGAGCCGAATTACTCCTGATATTTCCCTCGAGACGCGCCCGGTCCACTACTTTACACGCCCACATAATAGGGACGTATGTGATGTGTGTTCCGCAGTTGCCGTCTAGCCTCTCTATGATCTCTTTCTCGCGTTCTGTCATGTATTCTGGGGAAGGAAACAAAAGCGGGATAAAGGTGAATGGAAATTTGGATAATGTTGGGATTTATAGGAGTGAGGTAGTGATATCTCAGAAGAACAGAAAAACAGAAGTGAGTAGAAATAAAGATAATTTTGGGATTTATGGGAGTGAGATAGTGATATTGTAGTAGGAAAAAAAAATATGAATAGATATACGGATAATGTTGGGATTTATGTGAGTGAGACAGTGATATTTTAGAAGAAAGAAAAAAGTTGAATGGGAATACGGATAATACTGCGATTCATGGGACTGGGGTCGTGATAGTGAAAGATTTAGGTGTAGTTCCTGAAGCTGTCCTATATTCTGTAGAAGAGAACAAAAGTTAACAGATATTAGGATAATTTTGAGATTAATGGGAGTGGGATTTAAGTTTGGTTTCCGAATCTGTTTAGTGAAGCCGATGATAGTGATACTGGTGTTGGAAAAAGGGAGGTGAGAGACTAAATTAGGATTATAACAACTATATCGCGAAAAAAAATCATTATAAAGATGGTAATGATTTAGTGATAACGCAAGAAAAACGTATAATAGCAATGACAATGGAATGAAGATTGTGAAAGATTTGTTAACAATCTAATAAACAGCAAATGGAAAAGTTATACTAACAATGGTAGTGAAATCAGTATAATGAAAAATTTAATTACATTTCTAACAAAATCATCGGGAAAAATGATAGTGATAATGTTAGCGGAGTAAGGAAGGTGAAATATTTAATTACGAATTATAATATTGTGAAAAAAACAACAATAGTGACAAAGGTAGTGAAACAGTTATAGTAAAATACTGAATTATGATTAAAATGAAATACAAAAAGAATAGAAATGATAACATGGTCTAGAGAACACTAAATGAAGACGTTTTTTTTTTTTTTTTTTTATCAAACACTTCACAGTTATAATGAAAGGCTAATAAAAACAATAAAATTGATACAACAAACGGCCAACATTCACCCACATAAAATCAATACAAAAATGTGTTCATAAAGTTGCAGTTTATCACTACCATTAACTACCATAATCTTTCATATAATGTTTAAAAGTTAAAAAAAAAAGTATATTATCGCGC
>NC_061857.1:23934370-23944370 GCF_019202785.1 Penaeus chinensis
CCCACCACCGGTCCACGACCAACGCCACGTAGAAACCAAGTACGAAAGATACCGGGATGATGTTTCTAAACACGGCGATGTGCATCACAAGGCGTTCGAACCATCTGCGAGGAAGGAGGTAAGGAGCGTTACTTGGTATACCTTTTTTATGTTTATCGTTTGACAGAATATAAATTTTTGATTTTATATAAAGAGTGAAGAAAATTTGTTTTATGTATTGATTTTTATTTATTAAGAGGGAAGTTTTCATTTTCTCATATCATTACCTTTTATAAAGGTTTTATATGAACTTGCAGTGACCATTATGAATTACTTAACTGTTCGTGTTCGTGTGTGTTTTAACTTTATCACGATCCTGCATCCCAAATATCTATAATTAAACAAATAAAAACGCGTCATCAGCGCGTAAGCGATGCTTTTTTTCGCTTTGGACAAGATTCTTATTTCGCTAGCGAATTCGCTGGTAAAAGCGCCTAAAGACTCGGCGTTTTTATTTGCTAGCGTCTGTTTGACGCTGCGATAACGTTAGATATGTTCAACCCTAACGCTTGCGTTTAGCGTTTCAATAGCGAATAAGATGACTAGTCCAGCCGACGAGGGTGTATGTGAAGGTGTATGTGCAAGTGGGTGCATTGTACCGTTCTATTTATGATGGCACTAAAACTAACCCGACTAAAAGGAAATTAAATATTCACCCTCCTTAAGATTAGTATCATCATGTGGAACTTCAAAATGAGACTATTCAGATAAGCCAAGAGGTGTATGGGTACTTTTTAAGGATGAGGATAATTCAGATATATGAGGTAGTTTTCTCATAACAGAATCATGCATTTTAGCTTGGAGCTCCCTTGCACAAAGAACAACGGCGGCTCCTAGCACATCCTCCTGTAAGGCCATGCTGCCTGGGACTGCTCGAAAACGGTAGCGAATGCATAATATTTACCAGCATCGTGTAAATGCCTTACCCATTGCGTCTTTAGCAGTTGAGAATTCGATCTAGGGGAACGATAAGTTAACGACAAAAGAGGCTTTTAGCTTTAAAAGCAGCGTCAGCGTCGTGTAAACCGGCATTATCGTCCCGACCGTCGGAGAGAGTAGGAAGTGCCACCGCTTGACTGTTCAGCCCGCTTCGTGCTTCATTTCACCTCTCTTTGGATGCTCTCACTTTTCCTCATGCCAGTTACGGTCTTGAAGTATATCATAGGTACATGCCAGGTTTCCCAAGCCTGCGTCCTTATGACCTTTTCTGATATTACGTATTTAATACGTAAAGTTTATTTTACGTATTAGATTTAAATAATGACGGTAATGACAACAAATCATATATATACATATATATGTACACACACACACACACACACACACACACATATATATATATATATATATATATATATGTGTGTAGTTAAATGAGAACAATAAAACAAATTATTTTCCAAAGTAATTTACATATATTACGTTAAGTTATTATAAGACACCTGAAATGGCAAGGCACATAAGCACCAGAATCAGAATTGCATATTTACATTTTATTCCACCAGGGCTAACAGCACGAATCACCCACAGCTATAGTATTTTTAAAAATGTACAATATTTGGCACTTAACCTCACTGGTTAATACGCTAATTAGTGAATTGTCTTTCGTCCAAGTTATTATTTTTAATTGGCGACTTCTCCTTTATGGCCGGTTATCAGTGGTAAACAATAACCCATAGTGGGATTTTGGAATATTTGATGTATTTAGAGAGACATCACAGCTCTTTCAAGCCACACTTTCATGAACATAAAACTTTCGCTAAAATGGGGGTTTTACGCCGTAGATTGTTATAAATCCATTGGGAAATTTCTTTTAAAAAGGGACATCAACAGCTTGACATTAAAGTAGACCTTTTAGGCTCTGTTACAAATGAGGAAAACTGATGATTATTTTTCTAGTCTAAATATTTATATATGGATGCATACATATTTTCTAATCTATTTATCTGTCAGTTATATATCTAGCTGTCGATCTGCATGTCTGTCTATTTCTCTATCTATCTAATTCTCCATCTGTCCACCTATTTACTAACCAACCTACCTTTCTATCTATATACTGTATATGGGAAGTGAACCAAAACCCCTAAATAAAACTGTACACCCTTTTTACCTCATAATGGTCTCGGGAAGAGCAAAGCGGTATATGAAGGAGATTGAATAGTACAGGAGGAGGTAGACGAGGACTTCCTGCCATACCATCTTGTATACGCTGCCGGTCCATCTGAGAGAAAAAAAAATAAGGTGAATGGAGGTATAGGTGTGATGTGTGGTGGCAGGGTTATGCATTGAAGCGGTGCATGGTTACGGTGTATGCGTATGGATGGATAGCTAACGATGAAGATAGATATATAAATATGTAGATTAATGTAGATGGATATAGATAGATATACCGATATAGATATAGGTGGATATAGATAGATATATAGACTGATATAGATATGGATGGATATAGATGGATATATAGTCCGATATAGATATAGATGGATATAGATAGATATATATATATACCGATATAGATATAGATGGATATAGTTAGATATATAGACCGATATAGATATGGATGGCTATAGCTAGATATATAGACCGATATATGGATATAGGTAGATATATAGACAGATATAGATATAGATGGGTATAGATAAATATATAGACCGATAAAGATATAGATCGATATAGATATATAGATACAGAGGTAGATGATATAGATATAGATATTCGAAGACTGTTTAATGCAGTGTATACTAAGTAATTTGCGGACTAAACGAATATTGCAGACGTGTAACATAAACTGTCTGCGATTAGCCAAGCTGCATTAATTTTTTTGTTGCCATAGACAAACATGATGATCCAAGAACCTGATCATACGCAAGACCTTCTTCAAAAAGAGAGAGAAAGAAGTGGATATGGAAGAGTCCAGGTGGAAAAGTGAAAAATGAAATTGATCACATCCGGACGAAGAAGAAGAGCATGGAAATCAACACCGATGTCATCCAAAAAGTCGACATTGGAAGCGACCACTTGAAACTTAAAAGGAGCAAAATGGTCAGATCTGGAAAACCCTGAGTCAACATGGAAACTTTCACAGAATGAAAGGATGAATCCTAAATCAAGCTGCAAAATCGCTTTGTGGCGCTGAGAGAAGAAGACGAAGACGATAAGATAAGGCCAAAGAAGAAAAGGAGAGAAAGGTCAGGGAAACAACATACTGCAAGAGAAAAGATCGAATACACGGAGCTATGCAAAACCATCAGAAACACCACGAGAGAAGACATCAGAGAACACAACACCATGCGAATAAAAAAAAACATCGAAACAGGGAAAGGACTCGAGGAAGCTATCAACAGGAAGGAGGGATACAGGATCATGATCCCAGCAGTGAGAGAAAAGGATGGCAGCATCACAATAGAGACAGAATCCTTATAATATGCGCTGAGTTCTGAGAAAGCCTATACGAAGGCATCGCTCAAAACATCACCCGCAAAGAAACGGAGGATGCAACACCAACCCTCGACAGCGAAATAGATCACGCCATTAAACAGATGAAGAACAACAAGGCGCCATCTGTAGATCAGATCACAAAAGCGATGATCAAAGCAGGAGGGGACATAACCCTGAAAAAGATCAAGCAGCTGTACCAGAGAAAGTGCCAAAAAAATAGAAACATATCATCATAACACTGATATTCACGAAGGGGGACAAGGAAGACCTCACGAACTACCGTCCAATCAGCTTGCTATTACACTTATACAAGCATTTTATAAAAATCCTGAAAAAAACAGTGAGTGGCACACTGGAAATTAATCAACCCCCAGAACAAGTAGCCTATAGAAGAGATTATTCCACCATCGATCACCTTCACAGAATAACCCAAGTGCTTTAGAGGACTGCTTTTGTCGACTACGAAAAAGTACTGCCCTAGTACGAACGGAAAAACTGAGCAGCAAAATCAGCATCATGAAGGGAATCCGACAAGGTGATACTCTGTTAAGAACAACTGAAGAGTTTGCTGGAAACCCTGAACTCCGAGAGAAAGAAAGACTGATGAAGCTAATTAAAAAAAAAAAAAAAAAAAAAAAAAAAAATATATATATCATGTGCAATGGCACAGAAAGAATCAAACAAAAAAGATTCGTAAAGATTGGTGGAGAACAACAGGAAGTAGAAGAATACAAGTGCCTGGTAAGCCTACTCCCTCCTGACAGTGAAATGAGCAAGGAAATCGATTAGATAATCACTCCATGATGGAAAAGATTTGGAGAGTAAAGCGAGTTTCTGAAAGATGAGAAGATACCAAGAGAAAAACCATGGATACATCATACTACCAGCAATGACTTCTGGTGCTGAAACATGGACTCTCACTAAGCAACGAGAGAGCAAGCTGGTAGTAGCCCGACGCAGCATGGAAGGATCATAGCTGAATATCACACTGAAGGACAAGATCAGCAACATCAGAGCATATCGTAGAAAGAGTTGAAAGCATGAGAGGAAAGTGGGCAGGACATCTCGCCAGAATGAAGAACATCAAGTGGACAAAACAAGCAACAGACTGGACACCCAGAGGCAGATACGGGCGGAGGTGGAGAGATGAGATAGGAAGGGTGGCAGTTTGTGGATGCGGAAGGCACAAGATCGAGATGCGTGGAGTGGAATGTGGAGGCCATATGGCAGCAGTGGCTAAAAGAGATGAATTGATGATTATGATTGTAATGTTAAACAGCAAATGTCTCAAGTGGCCTAGGCCTTGTCCAGTGTCTAGGGTCCATGGATGGCTCCGTGAAGATCAGATAAAAATTAACATTTGCATTATTGGTCTTTTATTTAAGTTGCTACTTCAAACATTAATAAAACTTTGTGTATCTCATATGTGGATGAGGCTATCAAATAAATCAAGTACATTATACACATTGCATGGAAAGCTGTGTTTATGTACTTATTCCGGGGAGGGGTCCATACCTTTCATTAAATCTTTAAAGGGGTCCGTGACTCTATAAACCACTGTATTGTAGGATTTGATATATTCAGTATAACACACATACACGCGCGCACACTTATTTTCAACATTTAATAAAAGTACAAAAGTTCTTGACAACCGCTTCAGTTTTTGTTTATCTTTTGTAAATAAATCGCCGCATTTTAACAGCTACACTTCTTTTTCTTCTTTTTTTTTAAACAGATCTGAGTTATCTTTATATCAAAGATAAACATTATTTTTTTCTGTGACGTTTTTTTTTTTTCCTCTTAAAACTTTTATTGTTTATTGAAATGCTCGACAAGTGTGTTTTCGTTTGTTTGTTTTTTTCAAATTATTTGTATTTATTTAACTATTTTATCTGATATCACTTTACAAGCCGGATGACAAAATACCAAAATAGAACAAAAGTATAAAGAATATCAAAGACATTTTTTTTGTTATTTTTTTGTTATTCAGAGACATTGATTATAGTAGTAATGATGGTAATGATTATAATGAAGATAGTAATCGTATCATTATTATTAATTGTAGTAGTTTTGTTAGAGTAGTTATGATAGTAATGATGCTACTGCTAATAATAAATATCATTATAATGATTTTAATATTGATAATGATATGATAATGGTTATAATGAAGATGATAATAATAATAATGATGATAAGAATAATAATTATTATTATTATCATCATTATCATCATCATCATCATCATTATCATTATTATTATCAGCAGTATTTTTATTATTATAATAACGACCGCAACGATAAAATTAATAATAATAATATAAAATAAATAAAATAGTAAAAATGAATTTAGTAATAAAAATAAAAAATAATGATAATAGTAATGGCAATGATAATGATATTAATCATAACAGTAATAATTATAGTAATGATGACAATAATAACGATGATGATAATAATATCATTTTAATGATAATAACAAGAGTAAAAACAATAGCAATAACAAAATTAATTGTCATAATGATAATTGTCATGATATCAGCACCACCAACAACAATAGTCAGATGACACTAATAACAGTGATGATGATGATGATTGTGATGATGACTGATGATTGATGATTGATGATGATAATGGTGATGGTAGTGATCTTTATCATCATTATTATCATTGCAGCAATAGCGTAATAATTGCAAAGAAACATTAATGATTATCATAGAATAGGGGCAATTAATGTCACTAAAACTGATGATATATATTCACTTAAATGCAAATTCACGTAAATGGAAATTTATTTAAATGGTAAATCACAGAAATGAAAATGCACTTTAGAAAATTAACTTGAATGCAAATTTACTTTACAAATTCACTTGATAAATTAAATTTCCTCTTCGTTGATAGCCTTACTAACATAAATCCACAAAGCTGTTTGCTTGACAAATTTGACAATGTATATCTGTTAATCATAACTTTTTGATCACCACCATATGTGGAATTGACAAATATCCAAACAGGAATTTTCATAACTCACGCTTAATCAATCGTCAAAACTGTCGGCGCAAAAATTAAAGAGAAAAAAAAAAGATAAATAATTAAAAAATAAATATATGAAAGAACTTTATATTCAAATTTGTTATCACTTTTCTCGACGTGCGTAAGCTCTTTGACTGATTGATTCATAAAAAATGAATTTAGGGGATTCTCGAGTTGAGAAAACGGTTCAAATAAGATGTTAAGATATATAGAATAAGTTCTATGGTAGTTTAGTGTCCTGTCAGTCGTGAGTGTCAATTTTTATCATTATATAGCAACTAATTTTTATTAGTATCTGTACACTAATTTTCATCAATATACATCAGCTATTAATATGTATCTATGTGTGTGTGTGTGTGTGTGTGTGTGTGTGTGTGTGTGTGTGTGTGTGTGTGTGTGTGTGTGTGTGTGTGTGATATGGATACGAGTTTTGCGAGTTCGGCCTAATTTCTGTGACGTCATCATGACGTAACGCACTCATTACAGCAATGCATTCTGCCGCCATATAATTAATATAATATCGGCACTTTTATTGATATTAATGAGAGAGAGAGAGAGAGAGAGAGAGAGAGAGAGAGAGAGAGAGAGAGAGAGAGAGAGAGAGAGAGAGAGAGAGAGAGAGGGAGGAAGGGAGGGAGAGGGAGAGGGAGAGAGAGAGACACCCCCATATGGATGGACAGACAGACAAACAGATAGGTAGATAGATAAAAAGGAATGGGAATGATAGGTAAAGAGAAATAGGTATATATATACATATATATATATATATAATATTATATGTAATATATATGTGTGTGCGTGTGTTTCTTTATATGGAGACATAGACAGAGATTAAAACAGACAGAACGTCAGATAAATGGGTAAATATAGACAGACAGACAGACAGACAGGTAAGTTGGTAGGTAGGTAGGTATTAGATAGATAAATGGAAAAATATATAAAATATCTATATTATATATATGTACAGAGAGAGAGAGAGAGAGAGAGAGAGAGAGAGAGAGAGAGAGAGAGAGAGAGAGAGAGAGAGAGAGAGAGACTTTAAAAGATAAACCAGTTTGACTACTAAAATTTTAAATAAAAAAATCACCCTACAGTCGCAGTTGTTGAAGTTGATTGGTAGAAACAGGAATATGTAAAAACGGACTTTTTTCTTCTTTTTATTTTGTTATCATTTTTTTTTTTTAATACGCCATATTTTTTATTTTTTTTAAGTGGTAGTATAAGTGTGTATACTTTATATTAGAATATTTAAAAGAATAGAGGTTAACTTTAACTTCTAAACGTCTCAGAATTAAATCTATTATTTTGGTTATTACTTTCGGGTGTGAAAACCTGAGTGAAAAGAAAAGAAAAAATTAATTTTGTTTTTACGTTAAGCCCTATACATAATTCGATGTATTCTGTATATCCTTCTTCGATTTTTAGGAAATATTTATAAAGATACTTAGAATAATAATACAGATAGGAGGAATAATGCTGTAAGCAAACAAAATAACAAATTAAGTGAAAGAAAAGAACAAAATAGAATAAAACTGGAAATTAAATCTGTGAAAAGAGTAAAAAAAAAAAAAAAAACATACAAGCAAACCAAACAAACACACCAATAAACATCACAAACAAACAAACAAACGCACCTATAACCATAAAAACATACAAACGCACCAATAAACATAAAAAACAAACAAACAAACGCACCAATAAACAACAAAAACCAACAAACAAATACACATCATCAGACAAACAAAAACAAACCCATAAACTCACCTCAGAAGCACCTTAAAGATGGACCCAAACCCCTGACTGGCTATCTTGTGTGTGTACGGGACGGTCATAGCGCGAGGCGGGCGTGGGATACGGGAAATTCGGAGAGGTAGGAATCGCCTTCGAAGAAACTCGGGAGAGGTCGGTCGGGGCCGCTCGGCTCTGGGTGAGGGAGGGCGGGGGGAGTAGTTGATTAGTGAGGGAGTGGGTGAGGGTGGATGAGTGAGTGAGGATGGATGAGTGAGTGAGTGAGGGTGGATGAGTGAGTGAGGATGGATGAGTGAGTGAGTGAGGATGGATGAGTGAGTGAGGGTGGATGAGTGAGTGAGAGCGAATGAGTAAGTGAGGATAGATGAGTGAGTGGGGATGGATGAGTGAGGATGGATGGGTGAGTGAGGGAGGATGAGTGAGTGAGAGAGGACGTGATATGATATGTATTGGCGATATGGTTGTGAAAAATGATGGTGTTGATAGTGTTAGTGATATGAATGAAAATAACTGATTGTAGTTTGGGTGACAGTGATGTGAAAAACGAGGGCAGTGGTAGTGATCGTAACAATATTTGTAATAGTACCAGTGACTATAATGAAATGTGTTGTTATAGTTAGTAAATACGTTATGTTAATATATTAGTCATGCTGAGGATATATACTCACACACACACACACACACACACACACACACACACACACACACACACACACACACACACACACACACACACACACACACTCACACACATATAGAAAGAGAGAAATAGAGAGAGAGACAAATAGACAGGGAGGGAAAGGGAAAATAAAAGAAAGCTATCAATATCACTGTATCCTAAATCACACCAAAGAAATTCTTGAAAACAAAACTCCCTTGCAATGACTTCCACTTCCCAAGTATTCATTAAGACACCATTAACATTAAAAGCATTACCACAATAACATCAACAAATGAATTAACTGTGAACACGATTTCATAAATACGAAAATAGTAAGAACTAGCAATGAATGAATTCCGTTACAGGTGTTCCCCGCAGACTGAATTTATTTTGTATCCTTTTTTCCGTTATTTATTTCACTTTATCTCCGGTTTTCTTTTCTTCCGAGTTGCATTTTAGTCTCTTTCTAGGCATGATATCACTCGACATCAGTGTTAAGAAATCTGATAATCATTTTAAAAGATGTGTCACTTCCGTGGTGGCAACACTCAAGATTACTTGCGTTATCGTACATCTGTTTTGTGCAGTTTATTGTAAACATGAAAGAGAGAGAAGAGGGAGAGGGAGAGGGAGAGGGAGAGGGAGAGGGAGAGGGAGAGGGAGAGGGAGAGGGAGAGGGAGAGGGAGAGAGGGAGAGGGAGAGGGAGAGGGAGAGGGAGAGAGAGAGAGAGAGAGAGAGAGAGAGAGAGAGAGAGAGAGAGAGAGAGAGAGAGAGAGAGAGAGAGAGAGAGAGAGAGAGAGAGGGGTTTGTTATTTTAATTATTATCACAATTACTATTGTTGTTCTTATAGTTCATATTATTATTGTTATTATTATTATTAATTGTCACTATTATTATTATTATTATTATTATTAATTATTATTATCAATATTACAATTTTTGTTATAATTATTATCACCATTATTGTTATTGTTATTGTTATTATTATCATTATTATTATTATCACTAATTTATTATTGTTATGCTTCTTAGTATTAATAATATCAATATCACTATCATTATCCTTCTTCTTTTTCTTCTTATTA
>NC_061857.1:23949370-23951870 GCF_019202785.1 Penaeus chinensis
TATATTGTTCCTTCACACAAATACTGATCCAAGGTGAGAAATGGCAAGAACGAAAGAGTTCAAAGAGGAGCTTGTTCTTCGGCGCCCTCAGGCTTGGTCAGCGGGAGCGTTGAGACCTTCCTCAAGGGACGTGGGTGTAGAGTCTGTCATATATCGGGGTACTTCTTCTGTACTGATATTGGCTGTTTTGTTTCTTTGTGGTGTGTGTTTTTTTTTTTTTCTCTCTGTCTGTTTCTGTCTCATTCTCGGACTCTTAAACTGATTAATTTGCACTATTTTCTTATTTCCGCTCTGACTAGCTTCACTCCGTTTTCTCATTTACTCATTTGTTTCTTTCGAAGCTTCAAACGAAAGGATGAACAGGTGCAGAAATCCGTCTGTTTTCTCTCTCTCTCTCTCTCTCTCTCTCTCTCTCTCTCTCTCTCTTTTTCTCTTACATTATTCTTGTTTGTCATTCTTTACACGGCTATCGGATTTATGAATATCTGAATACGGAGTCTGTTGTAATTAGGCTTAGATGATATTTTATGTGCTCTTGATGGTGTAAACAAATCACCTCTGGAATATAACGAATTTCGGTGTTTCCAGAAATACGTCTGTTGTTCTCTCTGGCAAGAAAAAGACGTTTAGACCCGTCTGTCGATGCTAAAAGAATAATAGAAAAGAGAAATGTTATCAAAATTAAAATTTGTTTCAGAAATACATAGCGAAATCACGAATCGCTTCTGCGAAAACCAATTAACAGAACGCAATTTTCGAGAGTCAACTAGAGATCCCAAAGCTTCTCGAATACTTACACGAGATCTAGCTGTCTTGGTTACGAATACATCCACAGTTCAATAAAGCCATGTTTGATCGCAAGACCGTCACTGGATCAGAGACCCTTGTAGAGCAGCATTGATCCTAGTAGATCAACATAGACTCTTGTAGATCAGCATAGACCCTAGTAGATCCACAAAAAGACCTTGTAGATCAGCATAGACCTATAGATCCGCAAGACCCTTGTACAGCAGAAACCCTATGTAGATCACAAGACCCTTGTAGATCCAGCAGTAGAACCCTTGTAGATCAACATAGACCCTTGTAGATCAGCAGAGACCCTAGTAGATCCGCAAAGACCCTTGTAGATCAGCAGAAACCCTTGTAGATCAGCAGAGACCCTTGTAGATCAGCAGAGACCCTTGTAGATCAGCAGAGACCCTTGTAGATCAGCAGAGACCCTTGTAGATCAGCAGAGACCCTAATAGATCCGCAAAGACCCTTGTAGATCAGCAGAAACCCTTGTAGATCAGCAGAGACCCTTGTAGATCAGCAGAGACCCTTGTAGATCAGCAGAGACCCTTGTAGATCAGCAGAGACCCTTGTAGATCAGCAGAGACCCTTGTAGATCAGCAGAGACCCTTGTAGATCAGCAAGACCCTTGAGATCAGCAGAGACCCTTGTAGATCAGCAGAGACCCTTGTAGATCAGCAGAGACCCTTGTAGATCAGCAGAGACCCTTGTAGATCAGCAGAGACCCTTGTAGATCAGCAGAGACCCTTGTAGATCAGCAGAGACCCTTGTAGAGCAGCAGAGACCCTTGTAGATCAGCATAGACCCTTGTAGATCAGCATAGACCCTTGTAGATCAGCAGAGACCCTTGTAGAAACAGCATAGACCCTTGTAGATCAGCAGAGACCCTTGTAGATCAGCAGAGACCCTTGTAGATCAGCAGAGACCCTTGTAGATCAGCAGAGACCCTTGTAGATCAGCAGAGACCCCGACCCTTGTAGATCAGCAGAGACCCTTGTAGATCAGCAGAGACCCTTGTAGATCAGCAGAGACCCTTGTAGATCAGCAGAGACCCTTGTAGAGCAGCAGAGACCCTTGTAGATCAGCATAGACCCTTGTAGATCAGCATAGACCCTTGTAGATCAGCAGAGACCCTTGTAGAACAGCATAGACCCTTGTAGATCAGCAGAGACCCTTGTAGATCAGCAGAGACCCTTGTAGATCAGCAGAGACCCTTGTAGATCAGCAGAGACCCTTGTAGATCAGCAGAGACCCTTGTAGATCAGCAGAGACCCTTGTAGATCAGCAGAGACCCTTGTAGATCAGCAGAGACCCTTGTAGAGCAGCAGAGACCCTTGTAGATCAGCATAGACCCTAGTAGATCAGCATAGACCCTTGTAGATCAGCAAAGACCCTAGTAGATCCGTAAAGACAATTGTAGATCAGCAGAAACCCTTGTAGATCAGCAGAGACCCTTGTAGATCAGCAGAGACCCTTGTAGATCAGCAGAGACCCTTGTAGATCAGCAGAGACCCTTGTAGATCAGCAGAGACCCTTGTAGATCAGCAGAGACCCTTGTAGATCAGCAGAGACCCTTGTAGAGCAGCAGAGACCCTTGTAGATCAGCAGAAACCCTTATAGATCAGCAGAGACCCTTGCAGATCAGCAGAAACCCTTGTAGATCAGCAGAAACCCTTGTAGATCAGCATAGACCCTTGTAGATCAGCAG
>NC_061857.1:23956870-23961870 GCF_019202785.1 Penaeus chinensis
AGACGTTTTAAGTATCTGACTAATAATTCATAATATTTAAACATTTCAAGACACGAGTATTACTATATGTAAATCATGCACATGAATGTCAGTGTCGACTTCTACACGCTCACTTGCAGTCATTTTCAAAAGAAATCAAAATGAATAATACAAATATAAGACAGAAAAAAGTCTACGTAGTAATGACGAGATTCGGATTTTCAGGCCGGGTCTTGAGTCGAGAGAGACTGAGTCCATGTCTCGAGGCGGAAGTTTCGTACCCTGGCGATTCGCCGTTCCCGGGCAGTGCGCTTTGGTTTAACAGTGAGTGACGCACCGGGTACGACTATAGCCGCCATGAGATATTTCGTGCCGGGCATGGTTATAGCCATCACGAGATATTTCGGCATCGCGCCCGGCATGGCTATGATCGTAATGAGATAGTTCGGCTACGCGCAGGGTATGGAATCAGTCGCGCTAGAGCTCCCCGTGGTGGCTGGCCGGGCTGCACTCTGCAAGGACCAGAAGCAATTTCTGTTCTTGTTCAGGTGCGGTTTCCACTCTGTTCATTCGTACCGTTATGTTTGTTTTCTTTTTGTAGTTGTTATTGGATGGGGATAAGGGGAAAGGGCAACGGAAGTGAGAGAGAGAGAGAGAGAGAGAGAGAGAGAGAGAGAGAGAGAGAGAGAGAGAGAGAGAGAGAGAGAGAGAGAGAGAGAGAGAGAGAGAGAGAGAGAGAGAGAGAGAGAGAGAGAGAGAGAGAGAGAGAGAGAGAGAGAGAGAGAGAGAGAGAGAGAGAGAGAATGAAAGGGAGAGGGAGGGAGGGAGAGAGAAAAGAGAGAGAGAGAGTGAGAACGATAAAGTGAAGATAGGGATTATGGGTTTTCAAGTTTTTCCAAGTAAATATCAACACGAAATACTGATAGTTAGTTACCCGGAAAAAATAATAACATTAATCAATAGATGAATTGTGAACCCTGTCATCCATAAGGAATCCACCACGAATGGAAAATGAGATACTCAGAATACTGCAGTACTCAAAAATTAAGCTTATTGGAAGATGAAAAAAAATGTATATACAATATATACCGATGTTGATGCGATGACATAAAAAGCACTAAGCATAAATTAATTGGTCCACCTGTCAATAAACTTTATTTTATGTGTACATTTGTTTTGTGTTTCTAACTGCAATTCTGATACCTGCTCAGCAACAACCTATCCTGACGATCGAATAAATAACAATACACTTGCATGCCACGTATTATAAATATGTCCAGTGTGTAGCAAGTAGGGTTAGGTCCAAGTACAAGTACAAGTACAAGTACAGTCACTTTGCTATGCACTTCAGTCCAAGCCCAAGTACATGTCATTGTATTTAATCCCAAGTACAAGTACTTTCTTAAAGCACAAATGTTAGTATTTTTCGTATGTCCACATTAATTAGTGCACTTAAAAAGTGGGATTCGATATACAAGAGTATATGGAAATTTTATCTTTACTTTAGCACACCACTTTTTTATCACAGAATTGCAAGTACATGTAGCTGATGGATAACTTGAATAAATAATAATATCCGTATATTTCTCATATCAGTAATAAAACTAAATTTGATGCAGAAAATAAAGGTATCAAGGCATTAAAACTTGTTCTGCATTAATAATATAGTTTTTTAATTGAAAATAGCGGATAAATGCGGCCAATTATATTGAATATAAATTTGTTTTTCATGCGACTCACTGTGCAACTTTTTTGTTTAATTTTCCTTTTGGGACTTTTCCTGTAGTACAAAAGTAACCATAGAATTATTTCATAAAATGTAATTGGATTTATTGTGGCACATGAAATTCAAAATGAGATTTGATACATTTTAGTTCCAGTTTTGCTCCTAAATAAGGCAAAGAAAATAGATAATTTACTCAAAATAAGAAATACATACAAGTGAGCTTCTAAGGGTACATCATCATTGCACTTTATGAACATCACACTTTCGAAGTTTTTGTCAGGAAGACGACATCTCTCAGGCTTAAACACTTCCAGCAATTCTGAAAAGCCTTTCAACAAGAGCAGAAAATGCATCGTAGATAAGGCAGGCAGAGCATATCTGTGTATGAATATCCTCTTCCTCTTGGAAGGGAAAGATTCTGAACTTTCTCCCGGCACAGGCTCCTTCGACGCCGCTTATATAACTTCACCCGGATTTTGCTTAACCTCTTTGAGTCTTTCCGAGCTCCTTTTCTTCTTCATCTTTGCACAACAGGGCTTAAACTATGAGTCTCGAACTGTTGCCAGTATAAAAACTCTTCTCTCCTTATAGAGCATCTAACGTTTCGCTATAGATTTCTTAAGTCCTGTCACCAGTGTGGAGTTATACATGGATTCCATATGGTTTAGATGGATTTTGAGGCCCCTAATGCAAGATATGACCAGACTTGCAGTATTGTATGTTATTATGTTTGTGATTTTTGAATGTCTATCAAAGATTTGTACAGTTTCTTCATACTCTTCCATTATGTGTGTTGTCTGTCGGCCACGAAGGCGCTTGTAGGTCAGAACGGCTGTTTTCAAGGACCAATTATGGATGAAATGAGCAGTAATTCCTAGGTAAGATCTCATCTGCCTTTCAGACCAGATGTCAAGCGTAAGGCTAACAGTCTGTGCACAATCAAGCTGTGCTTTCACAGAACATCTAACTTCAGTGAACTTATCTTGCAGTAGTTTGTTCACCAGGTGCTTTCGAGTCGGAATCTGGTGCCGAGGATCAGCAGACAGCATCATGGTAGCATCAGACCATGGGAATTTAAAGCTCTCTACCGCAGAAAATGGAACAAGATCATTTGCGACAAAGAGGACAAGTGCATTGTTGAGTTGATTTTGTCTAACATCGTGAGGCGAATATTTCTTAGGATGTTTGACAAATCCATCCAGAGTTGATTGACTGTAGTTACTGGTCTCACCAGACTGTGACATGTGTGTGCTTCCTCATACACCTCGCTGTGTTTTTCTCTGAAAAAGAAATATAAATACAATATCCAGAAAACATTATGCATATAGTCACCTATTTGTTGGGTTGATTATTACTATTACGTGACGTCGATGTGACGTTTGTGACTTAAACGTCACATCGACGTCACGAAATACTGAGTGGGCGAGACATACGTCGCCTACTCTTGCTACCAGACTCATAAACAGCCATAATTCTTCCAATGTTACTCATTTTAAGCATCAAAAAACAAATCGGATAACAAAAACAGATAGTATACACAAAAATGGTTATCTGAGGATAAACGTCTTAACCAGAGTATTCATTTAAGGGAGAGGAATAGAAGTGGAAGGGAACTGGTATCTTCCCAGTTAACCTCACTTATTGTAATTTGCAGTTTGTGAACCCTAACATTACACTAAAAAACAAAAAAACAAAAAACTTAAGCCTTACCTTCATATTTTTGTGTAGGTTGGAAGTGACATCCTTGGAGCAGGAGAGTTTCGCTTTGCAATGCTTACACTCAGCCTTAATATTCCCAGCTTTATCACCTGGTTGAGTAAAGTGGTCCCAGATTCGTGAGGTCATGTTAAGTCCTGCTCGTCTGCTGCTGTTGTGAGGGCTACCGACGACCGAGGTGAAGGAGTGGAGCGTGGAGTCTGGCAGGGAAAAACGCACTCACGCTTGTTGAGTCATGAGGTGCTGTACTGGCTCTGTATACTGCAGCATGTTGCCAATTGAGAAACTGCTACATAATTATGCTTCTTTACCCTATGTTACACTATAATATCATAACACTCAGTATGCGTATTTACCTGAATGTATAATCACAAAGTATATATTATTACATTTACTTGAATATAATGTAATTGTTTGTAATTGATTGTACCTGGTATTTTTTCAAATACTTTGGGTCTAAGTACAAGTAAAAGTATAACTACCATTGATTTTTTAACCATTCAAAATCCAAGTGCAAATACAAGTACATAGATCTGTACTTAAGACCAAGTCCAAGTGCATGTACTTGGACTTGAACTTAAACCCCGATAGCAAGTACCTAAGGACAAAACCTTGAGGTACGCCAGCAGTCTAGGCTCATTGCAATGTTTCCTACATAGAGTTGATAAAAATGAATTGAGAATACTCGAATGAGCTATTATTCTCTTACATTTAATCCTATCGACTTTTAAACTGAAGTCCTCTGATTTTTCGACTTTCGAATTTGCGGACCAATCTACCTATGCCTATTGAGTATTTTTATTGCGTTTGTGTATATCTCTTTTATCTTCCCCTGTTTTCTTTTGTCTATATGTTGTCTACCTATATGTTATTCTTGGTTACATTCTCTCACTGACGCTTTCATGGTATGTCTGCCTCTGACTACATTCTCCTCTATTTGTTTATCTAGCTCTTAGGACCATTCTGAGACAGAATTAATAATGACTGGTGTAATCTACGCCAATAACTCGCATCAGGGCCTAATAATCCCCATCGTTTTGTTCTGCCTAATCATATCAAAACCACAACAACGTCCCCTTTCAGTCAACGTCATCAATTAATAAATTTCCAACCCCTCATCCATCATGTCCAACAGATATACAATCCCACTTGACCGACTAACCAAAAACACAAAGGGAAGGGGCGCCATGGTTGAGTTAATTTTAACGCCTGACACATTTCATCTCCATTTTATCTGGCCCCGTGACGTCGCCCTCCAAAGGTGACCTTCATATCGCCTTGATAAGAAGATAAAAGTGTGTGTGAAGTTCCGTCGGTGTTAAGTTCATTTGATAAGAGATTTGTTCGACGCCAGACGTTAACACCCACGAACACACGTCGATTCGGTGATAATACTGATGTTTGTGTGTCTTTGGAGATGCCGCAATTCTCTGAATAAACAAAAGAGCAGAGGAGGAACGATATTCTGATAAAGGTGATGACATTTATGTACTCTCTGAGACAAGTGGAATATCGGTTGGAAATCAAAGTAGGGATATGAATTATGTGTTTATATTGTATTTGGTAACTGCCTAAGCTG
>NC_061857.1:23969370-23971870 GCF_019202785.1 Penaeus chinensis
AACCGAGCAGAGTTTAATTTCATCTGCAGCATCTACGTGTCCTTGGCTACGCGGGGGGGGGGGGGGGGGGGGGGGGGGGGGTCAACGGTGAACTGGTCAGCATTCGTATGGCTTCGGTACATGACAACAAGTATTTTTTGTTTATTTGTTTGTTTTAGTTATATTCTCTTGTGTAATTCATGGTTGATTATGTATGCATTCTATTGTATGTGAAAACACGATAGATTTAAATTACTATTATTACCATTATCAATGTATAAGATATTCATTATATCTATTTATACATGCAACAAGCTAATTTAAGATAAAATGTTAATCTGTCCAGCAAATGTTTATGTAAATAACACACACTTGAATATGATCATCTAAGTGCATGGACGCATATGTTTGTCCATGCAGGAGTGGTCTGCGCAATATTGCAACCTCATCTGTGTGTACATGAATCAGCTGTGAGGGGTATAGGCTTGAAACGTTCGGCACCTCTAATCATGTTGCACTGTTGATACGGGTGCAAGCTGTTGCATCCTCTTTTTCTTTCTCTATCTGTCTGTCTCTTTCTTTCTCTGTCTGTCTGTCTCTTTCTTTCTCTGTCTGTCTGCTATTCTCTCTCTCTCTCTCTCTCTCTCTCTCTCTCTCTCTCTCTCTCTCTCTCTCTCTCTCTCTCTCTCTCTCTCTCTCTCTCTCTCTCTCTCTCTGTCACTCATTCCGTCTTAGAGTGTAGCAAAAACACACCAAACCTGAAAAAGCACACATACAGTAGCCGCTGCACATGAAACAGCAATACCAAACACAACATGGCAAAGACTTACAAAGAATGCCTGAACCAGTAGAGCAGTTAAAGCATTCAAAGGACCACAATCACACACACAACAGCACCCCCAGAGGACGTAACCTCGGCCAGCTGGATCTCTTTTACCTACGTGTATGTTGCTTGTACTGCTTTTGTAAATCAAGGATCCACTATGGGTTCTCAGAAACGTGTTTATGACGTGTCGGTTATCGTTGTTTCGTAGGTTTTGTCATGGTGTAAACACTGTGGCCGTTTTAGCGATTTTCCTGCTAGACCTAGAATTTTTGGGTTATAATCTAGCGTGAAAGTTTACTCCCCCCTCTCTCAATCTATCTATTTATCTATATATCTATCTATCTATACATACATATGTACGTATATATAGCGGTTTTAAGTTCCTCTACAGTGGAAAAAGGAGGATCTTTTACCCTTATATCCAGAGGTTTTTAAAGTCCAGTCTAGCGGTTTTGTGGAAATATCAATGACAACAACGGTCGGATATATGATCTGTGAATTTCATTATGGGAATGGCCATCAGATCTTTCTTTGTTGTATAGTGACGAGTTGTTGTTGTTGTTGTTATGGTGTTCTTGTGGTTTAAGGAGGTACAGGTTGCTGTGGCTAATATTAGTTGATAAAACATTTTCCTGGATTTTTGTTTACATATGCATCAGCTTACAGGCTCTAAGCTATTTTTCCTCCTTTTGTTTTTGTTCCTCTCTCTTCTCTTCTCTCTCTCTCTCTCTCTTTTTGAATTTTCCTGCTGTCAAACAAATAAACTTAACAAAAGAAACAAGAAAAATAGATATATGTTTACTATTCAGAAAGGCTAAAGCTATGGCTGACCAAACCCTTCAGGATTTTAACTGTTTAAATTAACTGACTTCTTTATGCACTCAAACGACCCACTTCCAACTCATGTTCACGTCCTTTCCTGTTATTCTTGTTGCCTCTTCTCCTCTATTCTGCATCTCTCTCTACCGATAATTAGAACTGATTCGTTTGTTTGTTTTTGTTTTATGTGTTTGTTTGTATGTCTTTTGTTTTTTAGCGTTTTTTTTTTTTTAGCTTTTTGGATGTTTTTCTCACTTTTTTGGTATTTTTTATTCATTCATTTGCTTTTGTTTATTTATTTATATATTTATTTTTTTATTTAGGTTCAAAACCTAGCGAGTCACATTTTTATGTGTCCTTATTTTTTTTCTCATGAAAATCCTTCCTGATTTTTCCATTAAGAAAATATCTTTGCCATTGTCTTCTCACCCGTGTCACGCCCGTCATTCGTAATTATTGTATTTTTCTCTCCATCTCGGGCGCGAATAGACAGGGTGTTTCCAAGGGAATATGCATTCTTAGCATTCACTATATATAAAGCTATATTAAGCGTAATGTCCTGGTCAGTTATTGTTACAATAGAATAATAAGTTTTTTTTTTGTGTGTGTGTCTTCCCTTTTTGTAGAATGGTTATTCATTTTTTTTTTTATGTTTCGTTATTCTGTTCAAATGTGTGTTCAAGCGTCTCTGGAATTTCTTTGTTTTTTATGTTTCGATTTACTTTGTTTACTACTGATGACTGTTTAAGAGTTTGTGCGATAGTGGCTGCATTTAAGCTCTTAGAAATAGAGGCAAAATAAATAAAAGATATATATATATATATTTATCCAACATAATTATATATATCTACATTTTATTGCAATGCTAGTGCAGGG
>NC_061857.1:23976870-23981870 GCF_019202785.1 Penaeus chinensis
ACACACACACACACACATACACACACACACACACACTACACACACACATTACACACACGCAAACACGTACTTACATGACCTTATCTCACAGCTCTCGGGCACCACTGCCGGGCGATAGCAGTGCCCCGGAATCCCCGCTTCGCCATTATCCGCACATCCACATCCGCTCCGAATAACGCCCCCCCCTCCCCCTGCGACGATTCGAACTGGTGCCAAGGAGCCGAGTCCAGTGGCACGAGCAGCGGCGCCATTTCCAGGAGGTACTGCTACCGTCCGTGTTTGCAGTGGTGCCAAATCTCGTAGGACGGTGTTTGCAATGGTGCCAAATTTCGTATTGCGATGTTTGCAATGGTGCCAAATTTCGTATGGCGATGTTTGCAATGGTGCCAAGTCTCATAGGGCGGTGTTTGCATTGGTGCCAAATGTAGGTGGATGCTTGTTTGTAATGGTGCCAAATTTCGTATGGCGATGTTTGCAATGGTACCAAGTCTAAGTGAATGCTTGTTTGTACTGGTGCCAAATGTAGGTGGATGATTGTTTGTATTGGTGCCAAATCTCATAAGGCGATGTTTGCTATGGTGCCAAGTCTAGGTGACTGCTTGTTTGCAATACTGCCAAATGTAAGTGGATACTTGTTTGTATTGGTGCTAAATCTCGTATGACGATGTTTGCAATGGTGCCAAATCTATCTGGATATTTGTTCAGATTGGTGCTAAATCTAGTTGTATGCTTGTTCGTATTGGTGCCAAATCTCGTATTACAGTCTTAGCAGTGGTTCCAAGTCTAGCTGGATGCTTGTTTGTACTGGTGCCAAATATATCTGACTGCTTCTTTGCGCTGGTGCCACATTGCGGTAGGTTGTGGCTGACACAGGTTCCAGAATACTATTCGCGTTGGCACCAGGTCGTGGGAGGGTAATTTCTGACACTGGTGCCACACCCGGATGGGCAGAAGGGGTATTCCCAATGACACAGCCTAGCTTCCTCCTACACCCTCCGTCCTCCGTCTCCTAACACTATCTTCACCCTCTTTTCTCCCCCTTTTCACCCTCTCTTCACACTATCTTCACCCTCTTGGTTCCCTCTTTTCACCCTCTTTTCACTCTTTCTTCACCTTCTTTTCATTCTCTTTCTACCCTTTTCGTTAACCCTCCATCCTAAGAGATGCAAAATCCCCCTCCCCCTCTCTCTTTTCTCCCTCTCTCTCTCTTTTTTTTTCCTCTCTCTCTCTTTCTCCATCTCTCTTTTTATTTTTTCTCTCTCTCTTCTCCCCCTCTTTCTATTTTCTCTTTCTTCCTTCTTCTCCCTCTCTCTTTCTCTTTCTTCTCTCCCTCTCTCTCTCTCTCCTTCTCCCCCTCTCTTTCTATTTTCCTTCTCTCTCTTATTTTCCCCCTCTTTCCATTTTCTCTTTCTTTCTTCTTTTCCCTCTCTCATTCTCTTTCCTCTCTCCCTCTCTCTCTCCTTCTCCCCCTCTATTTCTATCTTCCTTCTCCATCTCTCTTTTTATTTTCTCTCTCTCTCTTCTCCCCCTCTTTCTATTTTCTCTTTCTTTCTTCTCCCTCTCTCTTTCTCTTTCCTCTCTCCCTTTCTCTTGCCTTCTCTCTCTCTCTCCTCCCTCTACTCCTCAGTGCCACACCCCCTCTGCCTGGTGCCAGTGCCTCACTCGGTGCCATACGCCGATCGATGCCAGACACCAACCAAGGACTGTAGACTTCGCTGTAAGAAAAAAATAAATAAAGCAATAAGTGAATAGATAGTGAATAGATAAATAAGTAGATAGGTAGATAAATAAATAAATGATTAAATGAATAAATGAATATTTGAATGAATGAATAAATAGAGAAAAAAAGAAGAGAAGATTAAGAATTAAGCATCCATTAGCGTTCCAATTCTCACCCTAATGTGGAGAACGTGAGTTGATTTTTTTTTTTTTTTTTTTTTTTTTTTGAAAGTTTCGAAGCCTTGCGGGAGAATCGAGAGGATGCCGTTCTTTGTTTTTGTTTTGTTTTGTTTTGTTTTTATATTTTTTTCAATGTCCTTTCGTTGTCTCTTCTTTTTTATGTTTTGTTTTGTAGTTACTGTAGTATTTCAAATGTATTATTGTTGTTTTGTTGCTATAATAATGATGATAATAATAATAATAATAATAATAATAATAATTCTTATTATTATTGTTATTATTATATTACCATTATTTCGTTATTATCTTGATCTTTGTTATTGTTATTATCGTCATTGTTACCTTTATGTTATTTTTGTTATTGTTATTATCATTATTAATACTATTATCATAACTCAACTTATTATTGCTATTAATGATAATAATAATAATAATAATGATATTATTATTATTATTAATATTGTTCTTTTGTTATTGTTGTTAATATCATTGTTGTTATTATTATTGTTATTGTTATTATTATTAATAGTATTATTGCTGTTGTTGTTATCATTCTTATTATTATTATTATTATTATTATTATTATCATCGTCGGCATAAACATCAAAATCATTTGTTTTGTTCTTCCCCCTTGTTTATTTCTGTGGCATTTCATGTTGTTGTTGACATAGTTATTATTATTAGATTATTATTATTGTCATTATCCTCATCGTCATTCTCTTTATCATTAACAGCATCATTATAATATTTTCTAGGATGTTCAGATTCGCTTTATACTAACTTGTTTCTCCTTTTATTCATTCAGAAAGAAAAATTCTTAATTTTTTTTTTTTTTTTTTTTTTTTTTTAATGGCATTAAGGTTACAATTACTAAATCGAAAATGTATACTTTGCTGGGCATTTCTCATATTTATTTTTCTTCTTCGTGAATTAAAAAAAATAATCCATTAATACCCGCCATTACCCAAGTAGGTCAATAAGAATCGGCAGAATATTCTTAATAGAGAAAAAAAAAATCTTTTGAAAAATCTCAGGTCAGGACGGGTCATTACCACTTACGGAGGTCGACGTCTCAGCGCCCCCCCCGGTTTCCTGACCCAAATGGCGCTGACATTTGACCTTTTTTGGCATTCGCTTTTTTTTCATGAACTTTATGGGAGTATTTTTAAAGTAAGGAATGTCGATAGGCAAGACAGGTCGCACACGGAAGATTGCATGTTCACACACACGCGCTCGCTCTGTACATGTTTATGCTCTCGCTCTCGCTCTCGCTCTCTCTCTCTCTCTCTCTCTCTCTCTCTCTCTCTATATATATATATATATATATATATATATATATATTTATATATATATATATATATATATATATATATATATTTATATATATATATATATATATATATATATATATATATATATATATATATATATATATAGAGAGAGAGAGAGAGAGAGAGAGAGAGAGATAAAGAAATATATGGATATGCATGAATATATGTATATGAATACTAGTATTTGTATCTATCTATCCATCTATCTATCTATCTATCTATATACATATATATATGAGAAAAATATACATTGTGTGTGTTAGATATACAGTTAATTTCCTTATCTCTTCCTATAAGGAAAACCGTATTAAGCAAACACCCGAAAAATTCCCACGTAACTAACCGAAGCCACGAAACGCAAACGCTCAATTTATTTTTTACCAAAACCTTTCGAAACTCAGCGTCGATGGCTGAGTCTCCGTCACCCACCTGTGGCTTCGACCTTCCCGCGATGGTTTCGACCTTCAAAACTTGTTGGTGGAAAGTGCATCTCACCTTTCCTGGGGGAGATGGGCAGGCGGATAAAGATGGGGGGGAAGGAGAGAGAGGCGACAAATGGAGGGGGAAAAGAAAGGAAAAGGAGGTATGTTGGTTTGTGTCCTTGGGTTCGGTGTTTCGACCATTGTTTCACTCAGGATGTTTCATTGTGCTGATGAATGAACGGGTTTTCCTCGTTATTTCATTCATGCTTTCCTGTTGTGTGTATTGTGTCTTCAGTTTTATTAACTATAAATATCTTTCATTCGTTTATTTCTCATTTTGTTCCATACCAGAACAGAATTTTTGGGATGAAAATGTAAGATTGAATTCCAGTATATTTTTACTTCGAAAATGGCTACACATAGCAAGATTTCTCGTGATTTTATGTTTATTTTCTTTTTTTTTTTTAGCAAGGTGTATTTAAAGGCTGGGATTTATGCAAATTATGGAAATACATTATGGGAGTGACTAATGCCGATCCATTAAGCCTAGCTCAGGTTGTCCTTCATACGTGTGTGTGTGTGTGTGTGTGTGTGTGTGCGTGTGAGCGTGTGGTTGTGTGTGTATCTTTGTGTGTGCATCTTGGTGTGTGTGTGAGTCTTTGTCTGTGCATCTTGGTGTGTGTGTGCGTGTCTTTGTGTGTGCATCTTGGTGTGTGTGTGTCTTTGTGTGTGCATATTTGTGTGTGTGTCTGTCTTTGTGTGTGCATCTTGGTGTGTGTGTGTGTCTTTGTGTGTGCATCTTGGTGTGTGTGTGTGTGTGTGTGTGTGTGTGTGTGTGTGTGTGTGTTTTGGTGTGTGTTTGTGTGTGCATTATTCTCATTTCCATAATTTACGATTACACTTCACTGTTACAACCAAACAAGAAAGTCTACACCCAAACCAAAGGTGAAAGAGATGAATTCCGAACGATGTTTATCCCATCGAATGAAATGACTAAAGTAAAGTAAAGAAAGAAATGAATTCACAGCCACACTAAACCAGTCTCGCCAGGCCAAAGTTTAAGGCCGCCACGTGTCTGTAAACTGCCTTGTGTAATTTTCATGTATTTTTTTTTGCTTCATCGATAAACACTACACAGGTTCTTCCTCTCTCCGTCCGAGCACCTGGTCGAGGAAACGCAGGTGTGAGTTAAAGAGTATTGAGGGGAAACTATGCACATTCGATCATCATTAATTGTAGAAAAAAAAAAAAATATTATTTTATGTGGAGATACTTCGATAATTGGCTCATGGATTGATATTCTGTGCCTTGCGTCGCATTTGTTGTTTGTTTAAGCGCTTGTTGGTCA
>NC_061857.1:23986870-23994370 GCF_019202785.1 Penaeus chinensis
CGGACGTGCCTTGTAGCTTGGCATTCGAAGAGAGGTATTTTAGATACTTTGTATCTCGGGGCCTCAAGGTGGTGAACCTGGCAAGATATCGTTGAATGCTTTGAAATAGTTTTTCGTGATTTTTTTACTTTCTTGTTTCGTAATTTTCTGTTCACTCTTTCTGCCAACTCTTTCACTCTCTCTTTGTTTCTGTTTGTCTCTCTTTTTCTCTCTGTCTGTCTTTCTCTCTCTTTCTTTCTCTCTCTCTCTCTCTCTCTCTCTCTCTCTCTCTCTCTCTCTCTCTCTCTCTCTCTCTCTCTCTCTCTCTCTCTTTCTTTCTTTCTTTCTTTCTCTCTCTCTCTCTCTCTCTCTCTCTCTCTCTCTCTCTCTCTCTCTCTCTCTCTCTCTCTCTCTCTTCTCTCTCTCTCTCTCTCTCTCTCTCTCTCTCTCTCTCTCTCTCTCTCTCTCTCTCTCTCTCTCTCTCTCTCTCTCTCTCTCTCTCTCTCTCTCTCTCTCTCTCTCTCTCTCTCTCTCTCTCTCTCTCTCTCTCTCTCTCTCTCTCTCTCTCTCTCTCTCTCTCTCTCTCTCTCTCTCTCTCTCCCCCCCCCTCTCTCTCTCTCTCTCTCTCTCTCTCTCTCTCTCTCTCTCTCTCTCTCTCTCTCTCTCTCTCTCTCTCTCTCTCTCTCTCGCTCTGTCTGTCTGTCTGTCTGTCTCCCCCCCCCTCTCTCTCTCTCTCTCTCTCTCTCTCTCTCTCTCTCTCTCTCTCTTCTCTCTCTCTCTCTGTCTGTCTGTCTTCTCTCTCTGTCTGTCCTTCTCTCTCTCTCTCTCTCTCTCTCTCTCTCTCTCTCTCTCTCTCTCTCTCTCTCTCTCTCTCTCTCTCTCTCTCTCTCTCTCTCTCTCTCCTCCCTTTCACAATTTCTCACTTGTATTTTGGTTACCGACATCAAAAGTGAAAGACAAAGAGGCAGAATCGTTTTACATCTAAATTCCTACAATTGATACGTTGGAAACATCTTTTAAAGGACGAAATAGATGAAAAACGTTGATTTTGCATCAGCTTAACCTCTCCGTGCATGGTCGGGGTTATCACGGTTGCGTGGGAGGGGTAGATGCGATACAAAAATCCTATCTATAGAAACAGGATTCATGTTCGTGTAAAAGAAAGTGGGACAAGAGGGGGAAAAATTATGTAATAAACTTTCCTGTTACCATACAGTGCGTGTCCATGATTCAGAGGAAATTATTTCAACATGATCAGCGGGGAGACGTAGCCAAAAATAACCATTCGTATTTTTGTAAGAAATAGGATTGTGAGGCGATTTTTGACGAAGAGCCGAACGATCCGTAGACATATTATATAATTTGTAGAATCAGAAATCGTATATGTATATGCGAAATGTAAAACTCATGTTTTACATTTTGCATAAATCCCTCACAGCTTCGAGTGCTGGGATTATCACTTAGTGAATTAGTTCAGCTTATTGAGCCCTAAAACTTTGTCTGCTTTTTTTATATTTTTGAACAAAAAAAAAAAAAAAAAAAAAAAATCCACACTTACCCCTTCGTTACACAACACACTAAATGTATGAGTCAAAAATTGAAAATCGATTAGTCTAACATAATTTTCAACATCACGATTACAGGTGACAAAAGGAGCTGAGGTTGTCTCCGCTTTTATCCGTCCCTCCTACCTTCCATCCAAGCAGTGCCCTTCAGGAACCCGCCCACGCCCTCTTCAGGAACCACGACCTCCTTTCTGGGTCTTCCGTCAGCTTGTCCGTTAGTCCTCGCCCACAGCATTAACCATGACCGTGATCTATACAGATAAGCTCGCCAGCCGAGGGGGCTTTGGATCTTTCTGGAAATTACTTAGCAGGTAAAGTATTACTGTTGTTGTATTGTTGCTGTTGTTGCTGTTGTTACTGTATTAATGTTGTTGTTGTGAAAATTAAATTGTTTTTAAGTTATATTCCATGATTTTAAAAGCGATTTTCCATCGATTTTTATTGCAGATGGCGAGGTAGTGTTTACAAGATGGTGTGGCAAGACATGCTGGCATACGTCATCTTATACTACACTCTCTCCTTAATTTATCGTTTTGCTTTGCCCGAGGATTATAAAAGGTGAATACAAAAAAGTCTTTCTCTCTCTCTCTTGCTTCACAAATACTACCCATTGTTTATTCATCCTGTTTTACTGACGACGACGGAACTCATTCTTTCAGGGATTTCGAGAGTTTCGTAATACACTGTGCGCGCTTCCGGAATCTGATTCCAGTCTCCTTTGTGCTCGGTTTTTACGTTTCTCTCGTCGTGAATCGCTGGTGGGGCACTTACCAGAGCCTTCCCTGGCCAGATACCCTGTCCATTCTCGTCTCTACGCATATCAAAGGAGAGGTAAGGCTAATTACTTTATTTAGGGTCTATACAGTTTAATAACGGGACCGGCAACGTTGTATATTTGTATTTTACAGTTACCCCTTAAAAGTAAGTTTTCTGTAAAGATACACCAAAGAAAATGAACTTACAAGAGGTAAAGGGTAACAAAAATAAATGTATTTTAATTCGTAGTACAGATGACGATGATATCTATAATTATAATAATATGGCTGATTATGAAGTTGTGCAACAAGTAATACTTTGGTATACATTTACAGAGAAATATAATGACACTATCGTAAAGAAGGGGAAAAAACTACACCCACTGAAATTTTAAATAATCTGCGCAGGCAAGGAATGGCGTCAGAAATGAAGAAAATATGTTGCGACAAATACGGCGAAGATTAAGTCCACGGCGATCAGGTGGGGATGCAGGGTGGGGGGCAATAAGGAAATACGGCTATCGGAAGGAGTGACGGCTGGTTAGGAAGTTTTCTGGCTCATACGGCGATGTTTGTGGATTGTTAGGAGTGGCTGGAGTAAGAGGGGCTAGAGTCTCTCTCTCTCTCTCTCTCTCTCTCTCTCTCTCTCTCTCTCTCTCTCTCTCTCTCTCTCTCTCTCTCTCTCTCTCTCTCTCTCTCTCTCTCTCTCTCTCTCTCTCTCTCTCTCTCTCTCTCTCTCTCTCTCTCTCTCTCTCTCTCTCTCTCTCTCTCTCTCTCTCTCTCTCAGAAGGACAAGTTCACTTTGTAACAATTACCAATGCTTTCATTTATATAATTTGCAATGGAAAACGAGAGAGTCGCGTACATTGCAATGTGAATAACTGAAACTATGAATAATAATTGCAAGGTTGGATGCCTGTGTGAAACAAAACACACAAAAAAACACGATAATAATAATCATAGTCACACAAGACATTCCATTTTAATGAAATAACGGATAGGCTGCTTGAGACGTAGAGATAATGTTGGATGGGCATTTCCGAATGTCAGTAGGCCGTCCTCATTACCCTGTCAACGTTTTATTAGTCATCAGATATTGGAGATGCCATACTCACAGTATTTATATAATTCATTAATTTATTATCTGAATGATAGGAATTTCCCACAATTATAAAAAAAAGAAAAAAAAGATATATATGTATATGTATATATATATATATATATATATATATATATATATATATATATATATATATATAGTTCGTATGGATGCCAGAACCCTCATAAGATTTTATATATTATGTTTTTTTTTTGTACAATTTTATTCAATACGTAGCTAATTGTCTTCTGCCGTTATCAATTTGCTTTGTTTGCATAATTTAGATTTTTTTTTTTCTGAGCAAGGGTGTCCACTTACTTTTATATAGAATTGTTTTATCAGCATCATTATTTATGTATCGACTTATTTTTGTGTGCATTTGTGTGGTGAATGTTTTATTTATAAAGAAGGTAACTTCGATATTTGCCTTTCCTTTATTGCCTAGATTTTTTTTGGTATCAATATTCTATAGTTTAGCCTTGTTACTTTCTGAGATTAGATGTAAAAAATATAAATGTATCTATTTTCGCTTCTTTTCTCCGACCTATCATTATTATCTCTGTTTTTAACACTTCCTCTTTTCCTTCCAGCTATTTTGACTTGCACGTCCTCATAAATTTTGATTTAATTCTCCTAACTCTTTGGTCTATCTTTTCGGCTGCGCGGCTGTCCCAAGATTTCAAGAGTCCCCCCCCTATCTTGTTTTGTCCCCGTTTTCTTTTCCTGCCATATAAGGACAGGTAATGGAGGAAAGCGCATTAGGCACATGACATGAAACATTTATCTTTAAAAGCTTATATTCCCTCAGGCTCTGAAAAGTGGGACAGAGTGGGAAGTTATGGTTTAGTATTATATCTATGTGCACTTGACAGTATTACGGATCTGTTTTGCGATATTTACTTTTATACTCAAACAGACACACAAAAGGACGCACGCACGCACGTAAGGACGAACACGCGCGCGCACACACACACACACACACACACACACACACACACACACACATATACACACTATTTGTCTATCTATATATCTAAGTCTATCCATCTATATCTATATCCATCTCTCTCGGGTATATATATATATATATATATATATATATATATATATACTGGTATATATATGTATATATATACATATATGTGTATGTGTATATATATATATATATATATATATATATATATCCATGACAACGAAGCCTTAACTCAGCTTCCAACACCCGACCCTATGAAAGGAAATAACCAAATCCCCACCCCCCCACCCCCCGGCAGGACAACGCCTCGAAAGAGATCCGTGGAACAATCCTGCGCTATGTCAACCTTGCCATCGCCCTCACCTTCGCCATGGTATCGCCTGTGGTCAAGGCGCAATACCCTACGCCACAGCACTTCGTTAATGCAGGTATGAGGGTGTGTGTGTGTGGATGAGGGAATTGTGGTGAGGTGTGGGTGGGTAGATGGGTGGAGAGTGGGTGGAGGGGTGGGTGGGTGAAGGAGAGGGGTGGGTGGGTGGAGGGGTGGGTGGGTGGAGGGGTGGGTGGGTGGAGGAGAGGGGTGGGTGGTATAAACAACATCCGGAAGGTGGTACTCCACACATCTGTCCCTGGCTCCATAGATAATGAATATATATATATAGAGAGATATAGATAGATAGATAAAGGGATGGATGGAGATATGTATAGATAAACAACTGACTGACTGATCAGGGAAATGAGAACCATTACTATTTAAAATAATAATGATAATAACAGTAATAATGATAATGATAATAAAAAATATAACACTGATGATAGTAATAATAACAGTAAGAAATAAAAATGGAGGAAAATTATAATAAAAAATATAATAAATCATATCACAATACAACAATATTTTTACTTATTATCTTTCCCTTGCAATCACCACACTAACTCCACCTCCTACTTTCAAGGCTACTTGACGGTGAGCGAGCTGCAAATCCTGGAAGATCTCGAGAAGAAGACGACGCAGCACAAGACGTGGGTGCCGATCATGTGGGCGTGCAGGCTGGTGGACAAGGCGAGAGAAGAGGGGCGAGTCAGAAACGCTGCTGCCCAGAAGATGATTATGGACGAGATACTCAAAGTCCGGGGTAGCTGTGGCGGTCTCATGGGCTGGAACACGTATAATATTCCTCTTGTATACACGCAGGTGAGTGGCGTTAGGGTGATGGGTGAGAGGGTGAAAGGGTGATGGGTGAGGGAGGTGGGAAAGAGAGAGAGAGAGAGAGAGAGAGAGAGAGAGAGAGAGAGAGAGAGAGAGAGAGAGAGAGAGAGAAGGGAGAGAAAGAGAGAAAATAGAGAAATAGAGAGAATGAAGATAAGAGAAAAGAAAAGAAGAGACAGAAAATAAGAAAAAAACAAACACACAAGAGTTACTGCACCACGAAAAAATATCATACATACCAACCAAGTAACACACACCTTTCCTCCGCTCCCCATAGGTCGTGACAATAGCCGTGTACAGCTTCTTCCTGTTCTCCCTCATCGGCGAGCAGTTCCTCGACCCTACCAAACAGTATTACAAAGAAGCCAGCATCGATATATACGTGCCCATCTTCGCCTTACTTCAACTATTCTTCTATATCGGCTGGCTCAAGGTGGCCGAGGCGCTGCTTAACCCTTTCGGAGCGGACGACCACGATTTCGAGTTCCTGCCTCTTTTGGAGCGACACACTGAGGTTGATGGGCCTTTTTTAATTTGGTTTTGTTTTATTTGTTGTTGTTGGGTTTTTATGTTTGTATGTTGTTTTAGTCGGTGTTTTTTCTGTTTTAAATGTCATTCTTTGTACTGTTTGCATTTGGTTTTAATGTTTGAATATATGGATATTTTTTACAAACTGTTTATTAGTTTTTATTTAAGTGTATTTGTTTTTGTTTTCTCTTATAAATGTAAATCTTACGCTAACCTCCTTCCCAATTATTAACTGAAAGAATCTAAGAACAGCCTTCAATTCTTCATCTCTCTGTCTCACTTTTCGTCAGATTTCGCGCATGCTGACGGAGCCTACGCCAAATGAGCTTCCCGCCGTACTCCAAGGGAAGAAGGAGGACCTCACCACACCTGTAGAATTCGTCGACAAGGAGGAAGTGGAGAGCCAGGACTTCTTTCTAGTGAAGCCCGAAAGCCCTGTCAGGACACTTAGCAGCAGCGTAACTTACGTGACTTGCCAGATGAACGAGCTTAACAATGACGTTTGAGTTGCTATGGATAACTTTGTTTTTTACGCTTCTTTCTTTTTTATTCTGTGTTCTGTGGGTGATTTAGCTGTTATTTGTAATGTTGTTGTCGTGTTACCTTTTTACTGTATTTTAGAAACATTATTTTTAATGTGAATCGTAGGCCTATGTTACTAACAACGACAAATTGTAGGTGCTAAATGTGTATCATTGTTGTATGGCATTAAACGCTTTGCATCTGCCTCGCTTTCAATATTTTTCATAATAAACTTTTATAATTAATCATAAAGCGTTTTAATAAAAAAATAAAAAAACTTACCTGATTTGGGAAAAATTATATGTATAAGAGTGAGCTTTTTTCATTGAAGAGATGCCCTGTAAATATTGGATATAACTAGTTTAATTTACATGTCCGAATGCTACGTTCTATTAATCAAATTGTCACGCTCTACCTAATCATGAAGTGATTATCATCAGCTTATTAACTTGTCATCACTTATCGTCAACTGTATCTCTACTTAAAAAAAAAAAGAGTACGTATTTGAAAATGTCGTGTGAAAAATAAATACAAGAGAAGGAATAGAGAGAAAAAAAGTTTTTTAATGTGAATAAACAACATTATGCTTGAAAAATGTTTCATATTATGCATCTGAAAAAACTAATGATAATTTACAAACAACACAAAATAACTATATATATATATATAGTTCAATATTCCTTAATAAAAGGTAGCTTAATATATATGAATCGAAAATGTAAATTAAGACTAAAAGAATATGTGAGAACAAGCAGAACAAAGGATATAGAGAAAAAAAAGAGATAAAAAATGGTATTTGGCTTTAGTCTTTCATAACAAAGGGATAAAACCACCTAGATATAGCGAAAAGTAACAAAAGGGCGAAAAAA
>NC_061857.1:23996870-24001870 GCF_019202785.1 Penaeus chinensis
GAACAATAAATGTGAGCCAATTCTAGGCATGATAGACATTTAATCCATTTATCTCGTGGGGCAAACTGTAAATACTAGCCATTGCAAAGTAGGCACTTCCAATCATATTTTGTTATCCTGCAGAATAACTTTCCTTTCTCAGTATTAGTTTCGTTTTCATATTTTTCCTTTAGGTTTTGTTCTATCATGATTTTTTTTTTCTGGACTGTTTGTTAGGATGGCAGAATACAGTCTTCGGAAAACGTTAAAATAATTCTGGAGTCTTGGGTATATTTGGTGTTTAGCCCACTAGGACCTAGAACAGACTCACTGGCTGTAAAATACACACCGTTTGCTTCTTTACCTGTATTTTCTACACCGCCATGCTCGTTGGGGGCCATAGGACAGTCAGTAACATAATCTGGGAGAAACTCTTCATCACTGAAGATGTTTCTATTAAAAGGATATATCCCAGTTACTTCAAATCCTTTCTGGATATTGAATGGGGTTGCTGCTCGGGGCAGTGCTTCCTTCAGATCGTAAATTGGCATTGTTTTACCTGGATGTAATTTTCTCCGTCCATCACATTCTGTATTCACATATTTCTGAATAAGGAGCCATAAACACCATGGGGTAGAGGCTGGAGTGGGTGTGAACAGTGGGGAGGGAAAGACAAACGAATTGCACCATTGTCTCTAAAATAGTCAGTAGCAATTAGTTAAATGTGCGAATGATAATCGTCAAGAGCAAGACTAGATGCTCCTTGCTGCACCGGGTGTGTTTTACAAAGTGATGCGAAAACTGTTGGAAATCTGTTTGTATCCAACCGCTTGGATTTGCTGATCCAGACCACACTTGAGGTCCATTTGAAATTATATGTTCTCGGAAATGTGGAAACACAAGCACTGGGAGTATGCTACTGCCATTAGCATTGACTGTAATACACACCGTTACTAAAGCCCCTCTTCCATCAACCTGCTTTGCTGCCTTCTGTGCTGCCATATTCCTGCTTAATCGCAATTATATATGCCTTTGCTCTTACAAGCGTATTGATAAAAAAGAACCTGACCTAGGTTGTCAAGAAAACAATTAAAATTCGTCTCATTAAAACTAACAGAAACCAATGCTTAGGCCTGAAAGGCCTGTGTTCCGTTTCATGAAGCTTGAAAACCACTCTTCACCTGCTCTACCATTGGCAATCCACGTTGGAGGACAAGTGATAGCATTTGCTCTTGCATATTCGTATGCAAATTTCCTTACTTCCTTTGTAGTCAATCCCATTTAAATATTTGCTGACTTGATGATATAAGATAATAGATGATCCCTTTGGTCTCTGGATATTCTGTTGACTGGATATTACCTATATCCTTAAACTTCTTGCAATACCTTTGAAGTGTCATGAAGTTTATCTGTAACCATAATAAGGCAAATACTTATATACATTATATATGAGTGTATACGTAGTTAATACATATTGTGTGTATATATATATATATATATATATATATATACAGTATATATATATGCGCGCGTGTGTGTGTGTGTATGTGTGTGTGTGTGTGTGTGTGTGTGTGTGTGTGTGCATGTGTGTGCGTGTGTGTGTGTAAACACTCACTTGCACTCACATACACACACACACACATACACACACGTGTATATGTGTGTGTGTATGCATGTATGTATGTATATATGTATGTATGTATGTATACATAGTCTACTCATTTATACACGTGTGTGTATGAATATGTTTATGTATATATATATGCCTATAACCTCTTGTTTATTCTTACTTGCCATACACAGCACCCTAACTCATCTTACATTCAACTGATCTGCAACAATGTCTGAGACATTGTTTAAGTTGTATCAGAAAAGACTGGAGTAAGTTGTTACAACATTACTTGATATGTGTAAGAAGTTACAGTAACAACTCGCCCGTGACAACAAACCCCACCATCAGTGTTCCTTATTTTTGTCTTTTTTCCGTCAACATGAACGTCAGAATGTCCAGGGCATTTCATATCCATTATATCAGTATCCAAATGGCCAAGATACTTCAAACTGATGCGAGATAAACGGACATGAATATATAAAGACACAACTATATAGACAGATATATAAACACATAGGCCGTTCATTGTTTATCGGATATCAAATACTCGTGTGCACACACACACACACACACACACACACACACACACACACACACACACACACACACACACACACACACACACACACACACACACACACACACACACACACACACACACACACATATATTTGTATATATATATATTCATATATATCTATATATATCCATATGTTTATGTATATTTATATCTAATTATTCATTCACTTACTTTTCTTAAACTGCATATACAAAAACATACAGCTTTTGATATATTCCTTAACGATACGACAGTCCCAGGGCAAAGACTAGCGCTAAACTCTCCCAGGGAAGAAAATGCTACGAGCATTAGCCTAAAGCAGCCACAAAGTGCTTCCTCTCGTGCTTGTTGCTTGCCGTTGCGTCTTTGCGGTAAAAAAAAAAAAAAAATATCTTCAACTCCGGGTGGTGAATGCACATGGAGCTGTCCCCTTACTGGCCGACGGGTACCTGCTGTCTGGACTTCCCTCTCGCTGTGTTGTTCGGCGTGAGAGCTTCAAGGCTTTGCAATGAGATGGTGATGTGAATTGGGAGGGGCAGAACAACAGTCGTGGTGGTGGTGGTGATGATGATGGTGATGATGGTGATGGTGGCGGTGGTGATGATGATGGTGATGGTGGTGATGGTGGTGGTGGCGGTTGTGGTAATGATGATGGTGATGGTGGTGGTGGTGGCGGTGGTGATGATATGGTGGTGGAGGTGGTGGTGATGATGATGGTAATGATGATGATGATGGTGATGATAATGGTGATAGAGGTGGTGATGATGATGATGATGATGATAATGATGATGATGACGGTGATGATGATGGTGATAGTGATAATGTTGATAATAAAACTAAAAATAATGGTAATGATAATAATCATAATAATAATAATGGCAATAATAATGATAATATTAATAATAATAGTAATAATAATAATAATGATAATTATGATAGTAATGACAATGATAATGATAGTGATGATGATAGTGGAGATGGTGATAATAACGATAGTAATAATACTAAAATAATGGTAATAACAATGATCATAATAACAAGAAGCCATCTTCCTAAAACACGGAATTACCATATGACACAGCCCTGTATGCCAAAAAGGAAAACACATAAATCAAATGTTACAAGCAAACGAACATCTACAAGAACAAAACATGGCACGAGGAAAAGAAAAACAAGCGAAGACATGGTTTGAGAATTAATTGGTTCGTTTTTTTTTTTTTTAGAATTCATTGGTTAGTTGTTTGAGTTAATTGGTTAGTCTGAAAATTAATCGGTTAGTTGTTTGAGAACTAATTAGTTAGATGTTTGAAAATTAATTGGTTAGTTGTTTGAGTTAATTGGTTAGTCTGAGAATTAATCGGTTAGTTGTTTGAGAACTAATTAGTTAGATGTTTGAAAATTAATTGATTAGTTGTTTGAGTTAATTGGTTAGTCTGAGAATTAATTGGTTAGTTGTTTTTTTTAGAATTAATTGGTTAGTTGTTTGAGAATTAATTGCTTAGTTGTTAGAGGATTAATTTGTTATTTTTGGCGAATTAATTGGTTAGTTGTTTGATAAGTAATTAGATGTTTGAAAATTAATTGGTTTGTTGTTTGAGGATTAAATGGTTAGTTGTCTGATAATTAATTGGTTAGTTGTTTGAGAATCAATTGGTTGCCTGAGAATTAATTGTTTTTTTGAGAATTAATCATTTGAAAATTAATTGTTTAGTTGTTTGAGAATTAATTAATTAGTTATTTGAGAATTAATTAGGTATTCGAGAATTAACTAATTAGTTATTTGGGAATTAATTAGGGATTCGATAATTAACTAATTAGTTATTTGGGAATGAATTCGTTATTCGAGAATTTATTAATTAGTTATTTGAGGTTTGATTTCTTTTTTTCTTTAACTTTTGGTTGAATAGGTGTAAACTGTTTTTATTTTTGTATTATTTTTAAATTATATATTTTTATATTTTTTTTGTTAGTATTAGCATATTAATTATTCGGATATCTTGCTTAAATTATAATTCGGTAAATAGGAAAATCCCGACTTTCATATAAGTTTATCGATCTATTAAAACAAAAACAAAAAAAAAATCAAATACACTATTTGCTTTTATTTTTCTCAGTTTATACTTCTTAAGGTAAAGAGAGGGTAAACACTGCAGGCAGGGGGTCATTTCAGATTTTTTAAAAGCTATAACAGGACCTAAATAGATGTTATGTAGTTTAAAACGGTTAAAAATTGTTACCCTTGGGCGGAGGGTAAGCCAGACCTTGAAGGGGGAAAAACGGTCTTGGGGGGAGGGGGGGAGGGGACAGCCACCCCCCAAATGACGCCCCTGATAGCAGGTAGTTCGACCGACCCGCCGTCCAGCAAGGGTGCAGCGCCTCTTAAGGCTATTCGTAGGACTTTTATTGGACCAAAATGAGCTGCCTTGTCTTTTCATGGCTTTTTCTGTGGTACTATTTCAGGATTTTAATATATGTACACACACACACACACACACACACACACACACATATATATATATATATATATATATATATATATATATACACAGTACATATACATATATATATATATATATATATATATACAGTGCATATATATATATATATATATATATATATATATATATAGAAAGAGAGAGAGAGAGAGAGAGAGAGAGAGAGAGCGAGAGACAGTATATATATATATATATATATATATATATATATTTTATATATACATAGACACTCTCTCTCTCTATCTCTATCACACACACACACACACACACACACACACACACACACACATATATATATATATAGTCAACATGCGTTGACTTCCAGTCCTTAATTCATAACGTTTTCTGTTACAGC
>NC_061857.1:24006870-24011870 GCF_019202785.1 Penaeus chinensis
AGGGTCTACACTTTAAAAAAAAGCTCCTTGTGTACAATACCTGAAGATCCTTCAATTCCAATGTATTGTAAGGAAAGTCATTATATTGCTTGCCGATTTGTGTTTCTTGGAAACAATTATGCTCATCCTTTCAATGGAAGAAAGAACATACCATGTGGTTCACACCTGGCGGAGGAAGTCGATACTTTGGAATGCAAGAAATATTTCACTTTTTTATAGGAATTGTACAATGAGATTGCATCTTGACAATGCTGTGATCAAATCGGGAATGAAAAAAAAGTAAAGATAATTATATAATTTATTAGAATTAGCCTCACGAGTGCAGGTGAGAATTCGCATCACCTCAGAAGGGTAACAATAATCAACAAGATTCGAGGTTAGACTGAAAAAAAAAAAAAAAAAATTACCGGTTACACTTTTCCGTGCGGTCGAGAAAGATACACAAGGGTGAATTATAAAAGTGAATTTGTTAACCAAATGAAATCCAGAATAAATAAATAAATAAATCCATAACGATAACAGTAATGAAAATACAAAAGAAAATACTGGATCCAAAGTATCTTATTCAGGAACACTAATAACATATATCCTGCTTGACGCTGGGATAGAAGCAAAATTTGCTGTCTGTGTTTTTCTTATCAGTATAAGTATTATCATTATCATCTGACTTGTGACAATTTAAAATGGCTGCAAACACGCTTATCTGGACAAATTTGTAATTAATTTGTATGAGATTCATAACTTGTAATGAAAGCATTAAGAACAACAGGAGGAAGATGCTTCTTCATTAAACGCATATAAACGTACATAAAAGCCAAGAGCAGGTCCAGATTTACACCGCTTGGCCTTTTGCTGTCACGTGCCTGCAGATTCTCTCGAAGACACTCCTCGCCAAATCAGTTCATCCCTGACGAGTCGAGGCTTCTCATGAGTCAGTGCTTGCTGGGTCGATGCTTGGTGAGTCGTTCGTATTGAACTGACGACTGGTTTGATGTTGTGGTTCTTAGTAGTGTTATATCATATCATTTCCATTACGCCAAGGTTTCATAATGATTCGAGTGGGGTTCGTACTCTCTGGAACTTCTTGAATGTAATGATAATAGTGATACTGATGATGTTGATAATGATAGTAATAATGATGATAATAATAATAATGATAATAGTAATAAAACTAAGTAGTAATAATGATAATGATAATAATAATGATAATAGTAATAAAACTATAAGTAGTAATAAAGATAATAATAATGATAAAAGGAATGACAAAATAATAGTCATAATGATATCAATAATGATAGTGCTAATGACAAATCATAATTGTAATGGATATGATGATAATAATGATAATATCAATAATGGTAGTAATAGCGGTAATAATGTATATGATAATAGTAGTGATAATGATAATGATTGTAATAACGATAGTAGTACTAATAATTGTAAGGATAGTAATATCAGTAATTTAAAAACAGTAACAAAAACAACAACAACAATAGTAACAACGTAATAGTAAAAACGAGTGCAATAATCATTATCATCACTGTTGTCAATATCGCTCAAAAAATTTGGAAATCTTGGAATTTGTAGACTTTCCATACCGAAAAAAAAAAAAATGCAAATCTAAGGAAATAAATTGAAAAAATGAGAAAATACAAAAAAATATATATACAGACAACCCTGAAGAAGCGATTTAAAATAAGAAAATAAATCGAGAGAAGAAATATCAGGAAAATGAAAACGGCGAAGGAAGGTTAAACAGCAGGCGTATGTCTTCCCACGGAACGGTTTATCTTCATATTTTCCTGGTTGTTGTTGAGTGAAGTTCTATCTCCCTTGTTCTCCTTAAGGTACACGGGGCTGGCGGCGAAAGAAATCACAGACGCCGAGATCGGAGACATGGGAGGAAAATGGAGGGTGAAGGAAAGTAAATAAGAAGAAGAAGGAGGAGGAAATAGAGGAGGAAGGAGGATGGATTCGAAGGAGAGGGAGGGAGAAATTCGAAGAGGAAGGAGGGGAAATTGGAGAAGGAACGGGGAAAGGGACGTGGAAAATGAAGGAAAGTAAATAATAAGAAGAAGGAGGAGGAAATAGAGGAGGAAGGAGGATGGATTCGAAGGAGAGGGAGGGAGAAATTCGAAGAGGAAGGAGGGGAAATTGGAGAAGGAACGGGGAAAGGGACGTGGAAAATGAAGGAAAGTAAATAAGAAGAAGAAAGAGGAGGAAATAGAGGAGGAAGGAGGATGGATTCGAAGGGGAGGGAGGGAGAAATTCGAAGAGGAAGGAGGGGAAATTGGAGAAGGAACGGGGAAAGGGACGTGGAAAATGAAGGAAAGTAAATAAGAAGAAGAAGGAGGAGGAAATAGAGGAGGAAGGAGGATGGATTCGAAGGAGAGGGAGGGAGAAATTCGAAGAGGAAGGAGGGGAAATTGGAGAAGGAACGGGGAAAGGGACGTGGAAAATGAAGGAAAGTAAATAAGAAGAAGAAAGAGGAGGAAATAGAGGAGGAAGGAGGATGGATTCGAAGGGGAGGGAGGGAGAAATTCGAAGAGGAAGGAGGGGAAATTGGAGAAGGAACGGGGAAAGGGAAGTGGAAAATGAAGGAAAGTAAATAAGAAGAAGAAGGAGGAGGAAATAGAGGAGGAAGGAGGATGGATTCGAAGAGGAGGGAGGGAGAAATTCGAAGAGGAAGAAGGGGAAACTGGAGAAGGAACGGGGAAAGAGAAGTGGAAAATGAAGGAAAGTAAATAATAAGAAGAAGGAGGAGGGAGGATGGATTCGAAGAGGAGAGAGGGAGAAATTCGAAGAGGAGGGAGGGGAAATTGGAGAAGGAACGGGGAAAGGGACGTGGAAAATGAAGGAAAGTAAATAAGAAGAATAAAGAGGAGGAAATAGAGGAGGAAGGAGGATGGATTCGAAGAGGAGAGAGGGAGAAATTCGAAGAGGAGGAAGGGGAAATTGGAGAAGGAACGGGGAAAGGGAAAGGGAAAATAAAAGAAAACAAATAAGAAGATGAAGGAAGATAAATTCGAAGAAGAAGGAGGGCAATTAGAAGGGGAACAGGGAAAGAGAAATGGACGATGAAGGAGTGAAGGGAAATGGAAGATGAAGAAGAGAAGGGAAGTAGAAGATGAAAGATAGAGGGGAAATGGAAGATGAAAGGAATAAGGGAAATAGAAGAGGGAGGAGGGGAAAGGAACTGAATGAAGATGGAGGAGGGAAAATAGAGGATGGAGGTTGGATGGGAAAAGGTAAATAAACGAGGAAAGGGAAATAGAAAATTAAGGAATGAAAGAGAAAACAGGAAAGCGAAGAGGGAAGGGAAACAGAAAATGACGTGAGAAAGGTAAACAGAATATAAAGTGAGGGAAGTAAAATATAAAGTGAAACAAAGCAAAAGAAACAGAATATGAGGAGAGAGAAAAAACAGAAGACGAAGCAAGAAAAAGGAAAAAACAAGATGAATAAAGGAAAAAAAAAATAGAAGAAGAAGCGAGGAAAGCGAAGCAGAAAACGAAGCAAGGAAAATAAAACAAAACACAAATGAGGAAAGAGAAGCAGGAGAGGAAAACAGGATCATAAAGAGAGGGAAATAAACCCGGCGATGAAGCAAGGGAAGGAAAACAGAGAGAGGAAAGAGAGGAAAGGAAAACAGAAAACAAAGAATGAAAGAGAAAATAAAAATGAGATGAAGCATATAAAAGCAAACATTTGATAAAGAAATATATGAAGAAATATCCTCAGAACTGTAGCTTGTAGTGGAACACATATAACAGTATTTGAATGGTATTTAAATCCTGTTCCAAAGCACGTACCTGCATTTTGGCATCAGGAGAAATAAAGGATATTTTGTATTTGTATTTCAAGTGTCGAGATCAGCAGAGTTCGGACAGGGCCAGGGGGGAGGGGGAGGAGGGGGGGAGGGAAAAGGAGAACGAGGAAATTAAATTATTACAGCCTTATGATAAAATGCAATTATGATACCGATATGTAACATTTTGTAAAAAATCAATTAAAATCTTTATATTTTTACATCATTTCAGAAATATTTCTATTCGTATTTTTCTGGAGTCGTGGATTAACATACATGTTTTTTTTTTTTTTTTTTTTTTTTTTGTCATGATGTAAGATATTTGTATTTTTATTTGACTTTAAAAGACCGGAATATCTGAGCCAACCCTGACTGCCTGAGGATTATCTACGCCGAATAAAGCATTGTAATTACAACGTATGTTATACTTGGTGCATCGTTCTGCATCAGTAATCATCTCCAAACATGAATAAGATGTAAAAAAGTACATAAAATCTTTAAATCACCTTAATCAGTGAACGCTAGCAACAGGTTTGGTGGGGAGGAGAGTAAAAAACTGACATCAACTTTGCTCTGAGGTAATATGTTTCCGCTAACTCTCTCGTAAATCGAGTTTTTCTTCGCTTGACTCGGTTCGAAGAAGAGTTGTATTGCAGGACAGTGCAAAACTCTACGGAGTAAAACTCATTTATCTATCCAAACTGGATTTGACTTGGTGGGGAGGGTCATCAGTCGAACATTCATTAAGATTGTAACAAGTAACAAACGATAAATTTAACTATCTCTTTGTAATAAATGTGGGAATATTGCCAGGTGAAGAGATTCTAGAACAGTTGAGCCAAATTTTGTTCATTATATATAACCCAGTGTAGTTTGGTACATTTATTCAATTCCCTCAACCATGTGGTTTTGTGTGATTTTTGTCCTTAACCTTGAGTTCATTTTTATTATCGTTAAAATTACACTTATGATTTTTGGACTGGAGAATCACCGAGGCTGTTTGAATGACGCGCTCCTGTTTGCGGTTGAGAGGCGTGCTGGCATCCTCAGAGAAAAAAGTTTACATCCCACATTCGTTGCTACATAACCACAGCTTCTGACAAATCGATACTTTTCATCCGGACGAACGTATAATGTCAGGACTCAAGGTCACAAAATCCCGGAGCGTTTTTGTATTGCGGCGTGATGTTTG
>NC_061857.1:24016870-24019370 GCF_019202785.1 Penaeus chinensis
GTAAAACCGAAGTTATTCGTTCGATCGGCAACTTTTATTCGAGTCGGTGTAACACACAGTTACGTCCGTTCATTAATGTAGGACTAGGGTTTAAGCTAGAATCCTTATTTGCTTATTTATCACGCCCTTCTCACTGTCTAGAAGTCGCTTGCACGTTTAGGGTAAACCCAAGCGACTGTGACTCGTGATAGATACCCATAAGGAATGTCACGAGCGCCCATCACAGATTCGCGGAGTATAGGCGGCAAATTATAGATTTTCCCGTCTCGTTTCAGTTCACTTTAATTCGTTCGGGATTTTGGGTATAGGTACCACCCGTCGATGAAGTCTTACGTAGTCCGATATGCATAGCTAGACATTGGCTACCTTGGTATTTCAGAATTTTGAAGCGAATCCGACATGTAGATTAAATAGGATCGTGGATTGCGTAGTACATTTCTACCCGGGAAGATTTGCTTGTGAGAAAGCTTGCAAATAAATGTTAATTTTGAAAAGGAGAAAACACACTACCGTGTTGATACTATGGTATAAAAACCCACACTGTAAAACTAGATCTAGTTTTACAGTGTGGGTTTTTATACCAATGTTAATTTTCTTTAATGCGTACATTCTGTCGCATATCATTAAATGTTAAATTGAATGTGGTGATCGAAATTATTCTATATTAACATCATTGCATTTAGTTATTATGAACGTAAATCTTCGTGTTTGTGATACAGTCTCTGTGTGAGCTAACTCTCACCTTCACGCTCACTATCGCTCACACACACACACGCTCTCACTCACTCATCCACGCAGAGCAAGACACTGAAACCTTTTCATTAATATAGTTTGTTGCTGTCGTAGTTGTAGGCGTAAATATCGACGATCTATCTCCTTTGCCCGCGATTTTGCCAGTCGTGACGAGTGATAATGTCTTATTTTACATATATTTCTTCTCTGTGTGACGACAGTTGGTTCAAGTAAATACTTGCAGATTGTCGTTGTTGTTTTCCTTATTTACCCTTATGTCTATCAGAGATGGTTTGTAGTTCAAGCCAGGTCCCTGCGGATCGCTACTTACGTCTCCCTTTCCTATTTTTTATTTATCTTTGTGAAATAAAATACAAAACGAAAAAAGCGACGAAAATGAAATAAAAAGCTATCGTTAAACACTGCAAATTTATATGAATATCTGTCTAGTAGCACTTAACATTCCCTCCTGTCTGTTCCCTTACTATCTTGATCCTTACATGTATGATCTGGTTCCCCGACTATACATAGCGGTTGGACCGACGATATCCAACATGGCACCGAAGGAAGACCCTGCTGCAGAAACGATCACCTTATGATGCTGAGGGAAGGACGTCACCGGAAGATCACCATAGGCCTAAGGATGTTCGTCAGAGTAGATATTTAGTGGAAGGGCGCCGCCTACCTGGATGCCCGCAGATCCAGTCAAACTCAAGGAGCTCGTCAGCGCAGGTATCAGCCGCCCTAAACTGCTGAAGAGGACGCCGCCTGAACGGGCGCCTGTAGGTCCAGACAAAGGTTACGAGGACGTGTGGATGAGTACGCCCCCACGTTAGGCCAGGACGAGGACTACGAGGAAGTCTAGACGAATCCGAAGTCGAGGAGGACCTGCGCGAGACCTTCCTGGACGTGTGGACGTCGAGGGCGGATGGATTCACCGAGGTCCAGGAAGAAGAGGAGGACGATAAGGACGAGCAACCACGAGGATGGATCGAGGATAGCACAAGCGAGAACGAGATGACCTACCAGTCAGGTCCAGACAAAGTTGGGTCACCCATTGAGGTCAATCTAAGGCACCTTGAGGGCGAGGCGTGAGTAGGTGGCTGAACAATATGGCATTCATGAAAACACGATGTGTGTAAGCCATTAGACCAGAAGACCGCGTGGGATCCATAACACATGGCTCTATGTCTCCACCAGCCACAGGTCCTCCAGGGCTGGCGGGCCGGACACCCGACACCGCGCTCAGCACTAAGACAACGTTCGTTCGTTTGAAATTTGTGAAGATCTAGCTTCGTCCAGGCCTTCCATATATATTAAGGCTGGCCTATGTGAGTTATCTATGACTGTCTCATGTTGTTCTCTGTTACCCGATGCTTACCGTGGTGGCGGGATTATCAGCAGGCGCTCCTGCCGCCATGATATAAGCATGTGGTATACTCCCTTTACCAGCCTGGCGGTTGTTGTGAGGGGTCCCTGTCTCAGAAATTGTGTGCTCACAACTCTGTAAGTAATGTAACAGGGTGGCGTTCGGCTCGCCACAATCCTTGCAACACCTGTCTGCATATGATATCCCATGCGCATTGCTAACCTAGCCTGATTCTGTGAAGAATGACTTTGGTACCTCTATTGATTGTTTCAGAGAGTGCTAGTGGCTCATAGCATGTGGCGTCTGAGTACCATCTGGTCGAGGGGGAGGATTTAATTTCCTCTCTGTGAAGCTGCAGGAGAATGGCAAGTGCTGTGGCGTTGGACCTGTGCCTTAAGA
>NC_061857.1:24036870-24044370 GCF_019202785.1 Penaeus chinensis
CAGGACACCATCCGCCGCCTCATCAGGAGCATGGCACGACGTTGTCGAGAGTGCATACAGGCTCGTGGAGGGCATACCCACTACTAAAGTGGCTGTGCAATGTGCTGTGCTGCAAATTCATAATTTCTTCCATTGTCATTTCTCTCTACAGTCAACATCATTTCGTAATTCGGTCCTCCAAGGGTTACCTTTTGTTCTTCTTGGCCAGTTTGACGCTCTGTTGTTCAGGGTACATTGGGAATTTAGTTTCAGTACAAAATTGTAACATTTGTGCATTCGACATTGAATTTTGAAATGAAATACAAGTGTTCCCCTAATTGTCTTGAGCAGTTTATATATATATATATATATATATATATATATATATATATATATATATATATATATATATATATATAATATATATATATATATTATGTATGCATATAAAAGGAAGAAAGAGAGAGAGAGAGAGAGAGAGAGAGAGAGATTGACAAATAGATAGGTAGATAGATAGAGAGGTGCAACCACTCATCCCCTGCCCTTGTAATACAGACGTGCGGCGTGTGCGGGGACGTGGCCAAGAGCATGCACTTCGGCGCCGTCTGCTGCGACTCCTGCAAAGCCTTCTTCAGGAGGAGCGTCCAGAGTTCGATGTGGGAGACCTTCCTCTGCATCAAGGACGGAGAGTGCGAGGTCACGCAGAACAGGAGGTGCTGCCAGGCGTGCAGGTGAGGGAGATAGGGAAGCATCGAGGGGAGAGAACAGGAAAGAACAGGGAGAAAATAAAGATAAGAAATGGGAAGGGGAGGAAAGGGAAAGTAACATAAGGGTAGGCGGAGAAGGGGGAAATAAAAAAGGAAAGGGGAAGAAAATATAAATAATAGGAAAGGGAAGGAAAGGAAGGGATAAAGGGACATAGGAAAATGAAAGGAAGGGGAAGGCACGAGTGGGAAGGAAAATAATTAAGGGGAAGGGAAAAAGGAATAACAAAACTGACCATCAAATAGAGAGAATAAACGACACACATTAACTTAACCCACTGTCCCTTTTTTACTATTAGTTTTCATAGAAAATATGAATAACAGATTTCGATTCGCCATTGCAACAGAAAAGATCTGAACGGCTAAATTTAATTTTTCTAATTCCAGATTCGCCCTGTGTCGTAAAATTGGCATGAACCCTTCCCTAGTGATGAGCGAAGAGGACAGGAAGCTATTGATGTCCCGACGGCTGGAGAAGAAGAGACAGCAGCTCCAGGAGCACCATCGACTAAAACAGCTCAGTCTCCTCGAAAACCAAGAGCGGAATGAGAATGAGAGCAACGAAGAAGGAAAAACGGCGTCTTCAGGAGAGCCAAGTGAAGACATGGGTGTGGAGTGGGACAGCAAAATGGACAGCGATGGACGTATTTCTCCTCCGTCAGCACCGGTAAAGGACGAAGTGAAGGAGGAGCAGATAGAAGAGGACGATTTGCATGTGGCTGAGGTCGGACCAATGGTGAAGATCGAACAAGGCTACTGCGAGAGGGTGCACGAGTGTAAACTCCCTCGGGAAGATCTTGAGAGAATTACTATGCTGCAGAAACTCCTGAGGAGAGGTCTCACTTTCCCCGAGTTCCCGCAGCATTACTATGAAGAAGGCGCAGACGTGATGGAGCACATTTTCTTCGTCTTCTGCAAGGGCATGGGTAACTTTTTTAGTCTTATACCCGACTTCCGAGAGCTCCAGACACAGGAGAGGAACATGCTATTGAAGGATGCAGTGTCAAAGGCGATATTCATATTTGGGGCACACCAGTTCCAGCAGGATTACGAGTACTGGCCGCGGAAACTCTTGTCCCCGTCTTGCACGTTCCCTAAAGTCACGATGGCAACGGTTGAAAAGTTCTTGGGAGACGAGGACATTCTGTTCAAAATGAAGGGCTTCATGTATAGATTCCGGCCTTTCTTCGAGGATGAGGTGTTGACGCTTTTAAGTCTTATGGTGGCAGTGTTCGACCAAGAGGGTTCCTTGACTCCAGTTAGTTCGGATGTCGCGGAAAGAAGAGATAAATACCTGAGGCTCCTGAACGATTACGTACACCAGCGTGACGCAACAGTCCCTCTGGCCTCGATCATGTCGGAGCTCAGGACTTGTTTTCAGGACGTCCAAGAGTTGGTGCAATGCCTCAAGAACACCAGCAATAAAGAGGAAGAAGTACCTGCTGGCACCTCGGACGAAAGGGCGTTTGCTAGTTCATTACACGATCTCGGAGGAGACTCAAGGCTGCCACCGAAGAAAGCGTTCCACAAAAAGGCCAGCAAAGGGAATAGACTTCATTCCCCAGACGTCATCTTTCTCGAGCAAGTAGAAAATACGTATACCTGGGAAGACGCACGATCAGCATCAGGCACACCAGAGGGGAATTATGTTGCCTATCAAGACCATGACTACCAGAGACCAAATGCCTATACGTCTGTGACTCCTCTGGAAAGGAGACAGATGCAAGAGGCCCTACCGATTCTAAGAATGAAAGAGCTGGATATCATACCTCTGCCTACAGGTATGCAGCCACAGTATGGGTGTCCTCGAGGAGAGGTTTCTTACACGTCAACAAGGAATTGCGGAGATATCCCGCCAATGAGTGGACACAAGACCTGGTCTGTAAGGGAGCATGTGGTTGATGGCATGGCTTTCCCTCTCTCGAAAGACGTTGACCTCATCAGACAACCAAGGGGTTTTACGAGGAAATTACAGACACCATCGCATCACCCGAATCCATCGCCTCGAAAAGTGAATTCGGTAACACGCAGCCAGAACACATTTCCCCGAGACACCTACTCCTTCCAACACCACAGCCCTATTCCCCAAGACCTACATTCGCCTCCCACTTGTCGAAGCCCTGGTTCCTCACAGGAGTATTTTTTGCAGCCGAACTTACTGCAGCGACAGAGAGACACCCTTTCCCAACCGGGTATGGCGAGCGATACTTCATACCAATATCAGAACTACCAATCTGGCGGATACCACGACACACAGCCCTTCCGCCCAAGGGCCCACCCCTATCAAGAGGAACCACGCCCCTCTTCGACCTCCTCCTCCACCTCCTTCTCCTCCTCGTCCTCCACAGATTTCCCGATGACGCACGCATGCCAAGGTCTGAACATACAGTCTGCAAACGAAGACGAACAGATACTGCAGGCCATCCAGGGCGTTCTGCCACCACGCCTTGTCACGCATCTGGCAACAAAACTTGCGTCTGCGCGGAGGACAAGGCAAGATGACTTGTGAATAATATATTATTTTTTATAAATCAGGTTTGCGAGGTAGAATAATGTAAAAATAGAGACGAGGTAATTCCCCGTCGTTTATGACATTTTATATCCTGTTACTTAACCCAGACCTTACGGGCGTGACATGTACGTACATGTCATGCCCATTTTAAATTTAATTAATGAATTGTTTTTACACATACATGGCTACTCTTGCACTAAGTCACCAATGAGCCAATTACGAGCACTGCCTGTCTCGCCTGTTTACCCTTTTCCTTGATTTTCGAAAATATTTTACGTTATATTATATTGCTGTTACTAAAGTCTATAACATTATAGTAATTATAAAGTCTATGATAATAATAACATTATCGTTATTTATAGCATCAGTAAAAAAAAAAAAAAAAAAACGTTTTTTTCCGCCAATTTAGGGAAAGGTGAAATCAGATAAGGTCACAAGGTCTACTAATTGACTCCTTTGTGGCTAAGCACTAGCAGAGCCATCTATGTGCAGAGACATTTCACAAAAAAGTAAGAAATGAGCACAGCATTTTTTCCGGCAGCATTAAATTAATATTCAAACAAATAATTGGTTCTAGTAGTTGCATAAATTTACCTATTCATATAGGAATAAATCATACTAAATCACAGTGGGCTCTTGAAATAGTGAAATAATAACAGGCATAACTGTACAAGTCTTATCTTAGTTTTTATTGTTGTTATCATTATTGTTACTGTTACCATCATCATTATCATTATCATCATCATCTACACCGGTGTTTAACAAAAGAATGTGTACTTGTTCTCTTTTGTGTTCCAAGAATCTCTACGAATTAATGTTATCATGTATATAAATATAACTAAAATGATGAAGTTACCCCTGACTTTTTGGTTTTCCTTAATTCTTTTTGCTGGAACTCCTTTAATGCTTTCTTCTTTCACGAGTAATGCGTACGTATACTGTGTATGTATATGTGTGTGTGTATGTATATATATATATTTATATATATTTATATATATATATGCGTGAGTGTGCGCGGGAGGTGTGTGTGTGTGTGTGTGTGTGTGTGTGTGTGTGTGTGTGTGTGTGTGTGTGTGTGTGTGTTGTATAAATATATATATATATTCATATATGTATATACATATATATGTGTGTATATATACATTCATATACACACATATATATGAATAAATTATAAATATAAAGTGTATGTATATTTTTACAAATAAAATGTTTGTATAAATAGATATATATGTATATATTCAAATATAAAGTGTATATATATGTATATAGTGTATATATATAAATATATATACACAGTGTGTATATATATACATACACATATACACACGTGTGTGTGTGTGTGTGTGTATGTGTGTGTGTAAGTGCGTTGACATACACACACGTGTGTGTGTGTGTGTGTGTGTGTAAGTGCGTTTACATACACACACGTACATATGTATATATATTAAATACACATACATATACATGTATGTATATATATACATGCATATTCATGTGTGTGTACACACACACACACACACACACACACACACACACACACACACATATATATATATATATATATAAATAATGTATATATATAATTATATATATAATGTATATATATAATTATATATATAATGTATATATATAATTATATATATATATGTACAATAATTGGGAGCCGGACAAGTATACTCGGTAATTTCAGTAAGCACAGATATTGGTGCTAATAATCGAATATTGAAAACAACCCAAATAATACAGTAAATTGTATTACAAACAAGAAAGTTTTGAAAGCAAGCCGAATTTACTTAGTCTGTTATCACAAGCTTACGAAAAATTGCTTATAATACGTCGGCAGTTATGAGGGAAACTCACATCATCTCACAAGCTTCCTTCCCCTGTATACATAACCCACACCTGATATGTGATACATTATTTAACAACTGTATAACCTTTAACCCATTGCCGCCGGGGAAAATGAATAAAAAAATGGGGGAAACGCTGTGCTAATTTTTTATATTTTTGTGAAATGTCTCTGAACATAGTCAATTAGTAGATCTTGTGAACTTACCTGATTTCACCTTTCCATGAATTGGCGGGAAAAAAACGTATTTTTTACTAGTATTATGAATATCGATGGTGTTATTATAATTACTATAATGTTAAAAACATTTGTAACAGCAAAACAAGATTACGTAAAATATTTTCGTAAATCAATGGAAAGGGTGAACGGGCGAGACAGGCAGTACTCGTAATTGGTTCCTTGGTGACTTAGTACAAGTGTAGCCATCTATGTGGAAAAACAATTAAACAAGTAAACTCGTAGTGGGCATGGCATGTACGTACATGTCATGCCCGTCGACAATGGGTTAAGAAACATCTGTTCATTATCTAAATGGAAAAAGCTCCTAGACATCTGAAAGGCATGCCAAACTTCCATTCGCCCGTCAGCCATTTGTAGCGAGTGGATGACAACAAAAGCCCAGCCTGCGATGGTGCGCCGCGCTAGTGGCCTGCACCGCTAACCTAAACAATATGAGTTTCACATCCTGTATAGCCATTCTCTAGCCCAGATTATAAACAACTATACAGCTGGTCTGAGAGGAGGTGAGAGTTGGTGTATGGTTTCTTATAACGTACTGGTTAGGTTATTTACCGTAAATGATGAAACTTTCTTTTTTCCACAAAATATTCTTGTAAAATAAGCGTGCGTCTTATACGCCAGCAAATACGGAATGTGTGTCTTTGTGTGTGTGTGTGTGTGTGTGTGTGTGTGTGTGTGTGTGTGTGTGTGTGTGTGTGTGTGTGTGTGTGTATGTATATATATGTATATATATGTGTATATATATGTATATATATGTATATATATATATCAATCTTTGTCATTCTAATGGCTGATACCTCATGTACAGTTCGTATTTACAACTGCACAATGAACGAAGGGGAAGATACAATATAACAATAACAGCTTTCCACAAACGTTTCGCAAACATTAAAAAAATATATAAGAATAATAATGAGTCATCGTGGAATTATAAAACAAATAAAAAACAAACGAATAACAAAAAATAAAACAGAAAAAGAGTTGTTAACACTGTATGTAATAATGAGCTGTGCCTCATGGCATTTTCGACCAGGTGAAGGAGAAAAGTTTGCTTTGTCACGTCGTTGCCTCAAGTGATGTGAGGAAAATGTGCGAATTAACTCGTACAAGAATAGACTGGAGATGGGAACGACTAGCCATGAGAGAAAATTTAATTGGGATTTCATTTTGTCGACTTTAAAAAAAGAGTGAAGTTAGGTTAGTCGTAAAGATTTTTAGTATTTTAGATGAGAATTATGAATAAAGAAATCAGATATATTGTTTTGGAAATATTTGAGGTACATAAAGCAGGAGAAAGTAAAGAAATAGGTGGACGAGAGAAAGCGGAGGATATTTTGGCCTCCATTTTTTTGGAATATTTAATCCTTCCCGAAATTTCTAAATCTAATCGAGTTGTTGAGATTTTTTTCTTCTTAGGTTTTCGATCACTTTCCAGCCACTCACCATTTTCGGGGGAATTGTTAAAATCCAACCTTCAACAAATGGCTACTATTTCAATCACCTTTCCACAATACCAGAACAATTCCATTGGGGGACCGCTCAGATACGAATCAACGATCTCCAATTGTTCATTCGTATAGGAATAGCATGGCTACCTTCACTTCTATCTATCCATTTTTTACCCTCTTCTTCTCATCAAAATCCAAGAAATTCTGGACAGATGAATCATATAATATAGTAGAAACAGATCCATCATTTTATATTATCCAAAAAATATATAGTTACAAATAGGACACAAAAAATAATATAACAAAACTTAACTGAACTACTCTAATAAAATTTGGAGAGAGAAGACCAACATACAGTTCTTTCCAATACACCTCTCAAAAGATACATATTTTGAAACTAAGCTGTTCATGGTTTCAATTAACTGTCCTTTAATACATATAAATAAACTTCCTTATATATAATTTGCAACAATACAAGCGTACATTATTTGTTATTCGCACTAATGTTTAAAATTTACTAAATTAGTTTAATTTTTATGGAGTTCATTGTCTTACTCAAATTCCTAAACGATATTTTTTTAGCCTGAAAAGAAGGAGGTTGACATAGGAAGACTAGCTTTAAATTTATGTTACCGTCATCCAATTTACCCTGTCTATCTATCTAACTCTTACTCTCTCTCTCTCTCTCTCTCTCTCTCTCTCTCT
>NC_061857.1:24049370-24064370 GCF_019202785.1 Penaeus chinensis
ATATAAATAAATATATATGAGCACTCACCCATACACACACAAACGCAAACACAAACACACAATATATGTATTTATATGTACATATATAGATGGATATATAGAAATATAGATATGTATGTATACGTATATTCATATGTATATATACACTTCTGTTATTACTGATTAATCAATATATCTTTTCCTCTCTTTTCCACCCGTCTTCCCATCACCTTCTCGGCAGTGAGCATCTGTTCCTCGTGAGTATTACAGGCACCTTCATGCGTGTGTTAATTTGATAGTGAATATGTCAAAAATCTTAACAAACAAGCGACTTATAGTACTAATAACAATACAGTTCGATCATTTATTTTTTCATATATTTTTCATTTTTTTTCTCTTTCTTTTTTCTTTTTTCTTTGTTTTCTTTTTCTTTCGTTCTTTTTTTTTTTCTTTTTTTTTAATGTCAATAAATTTAGATGATGGCGATATGCGAAATGATGATGTTATATCAATCACTCCATTTATAAGAAAGTTGATAATAAAATGTTAGTATAGACAATAAAAACAAGAAACAGAATCACACTGATAATCATAATGGTAATAATACTAATAAAAAAAAAAATAACTTACATGACTAATAACAACTCAAACGCCAATGAGTCTTGCTTTTACCGAAACAAATAAATAGATAAAATAGTAAATAAAGTAAGCCATACACGTACACAGTCAAAATACAAATTCAAGTAACTCTATTTCTCCTTCCATTCAGGACTGACGAGTGTCCACCGCGTTCTCAGTGCATTCGGAATAAGTGCTCTGACAAGTGTAGCACGTAAGTACAGGTTGTGTTGCGGTGAAGGTAATAAAGTAAGGTAGATCAACACTGGTAACTCTACTGTTTTTCATGTTGGTTATTTCCGAGCTAAGCCTTACCTCTTTGCCTACATTTATTGCGAAAAATTTGTCTTTGTTTTTAATGATTTTCCTACAGCAACTGCTGAAACACTTTCAAAGAAAATGCAAGTAATCGCACAGGTTGACCAGGTCAAAAAAGGGGCGGAGCTAATGACGTCATGTTTAGCCAATGAGAATGCACTCGGGATATAGCTAGATACATAATCATTTGTATAATCTATAAGCTAATATTGTTATGATTACCAGGATTAAAACCAAAATTCCCCTCTTGTTTATAATAACGAAGAGCTCATTACAATTAACAGCCGTCATAATACTCTTGGGAAAAAGTCATTTTCATTTTTGAATTCAACAAACTAAATGAAATGGGGCTACCTGATTATATGTACCTTGGATGAAACGATGATGGTTCTGAGGATATGACTACAGATATGATAATTAGAAATAACAGTGTCATTGACATTCACAATACTTTTCATATTTTTTTAAAATAAAAGTGCCAGTGACACTTACAGCAGTAAAGCCGTCTTTGGTAGATCGAGTGAAGTACCAACATGTTGGATTTTTTCCAATGCTTGGGAGAGCCGTTCAGAGTTTTGGCAACACGTTGTACTATTTTAAGTCATAGTTTAAACTCCGCCCATTTAGCCTGAAAACAAGCCTGAAATTCAGTACTAGAGGCTCACCTCATTTCTATTATGCTTAATTTTCACCAGAGAAACCTAGCCATGCGTATATTTTACAACGGAAATGCGTTAAATATCTTTATAGGTCATTCTGTAACCAGCGATCAAAGAAATAAACCATGAACACAGAGATTATTTTCGTTGTTGAGTCAATGATAACTTTTCCTCTCAAACACACTGCGTCTCTGATTTTGTATATTTTCAGTGTCTGTATAAAGTTTGAACATGTGATATGACTTTAATAGCAATGAATAATTATTAAAATTTATAGAAATGCTGTAAAGTGAATGAAGTTAAATAAACTTACTCATATAAACCTGATAAAATAATAAAACTTATATGTCGTTGCTGTAATCAGATGTGTAAATGTCAGGGTAAGATGTCTCTCCTCATAGCAAAGATGGAAACTGAAACAATTTTACTAAACACCGGCCGCGCCAGCTCAAAAAATAAGTGCTGACCTATTTATGTACCTTATGCTTCTTGTGCTCAACTAAATGCAGTTGTTATCATTAATACTAATTCTTATTACCATTATTAGTAAGATATTTTGTGTGCATACATCACTTTACTTCTCTTTCACTCTTTTGCCATCGCTCTACTAGTGCCAAAATAAACATAAAATGAAACGAAAACTCACCGTTGGTCCCATCGTGAGGAGTTAGTGTGTCGTCATCAATAAGGGAGCCCCGTGGAGATTTATTATTATTAAGGTGGGGTTCTAGGGTGAAAATAAGATTATTGGCCTGGATAATTACTCCCCGCCAATGTTTCAAGGTTCTAACAACGCCTTTGGTGATAGTAATGTCTTTGGATAAATCAAATGTTATTACAAAATACAATTAGATTAAATAAAAAGGTCACTTAAATATTAAAGCTACTTCCACTCCAAAGAACAAAAAAGGTGCTGGAGTTTTTTTTTATTAATGAAGACTTCATCCGGAAAGACAATTCACAATACTTATTTCTGACCCCACCCTCCCCTCTCCCCCTATAGTATGAGTGACTGCCGACCGGGCCTGGCGTGCATCCTCGGTCGCTGCAAAGACCTGTGTCAGGACGCCTGCGGTAAGGCTGCGATATGCAACGTCATACTCAACGAGGCTGTGTGTGTTTGCCCCGGAGGCCATGCGGGAAACCCCCTAGAAGAGTGTGTCCCTGCTCTAGGCCGGATCCCTTGTTGGTACGTAGAATTTTATTTTTACTTGTTATTTTCTTGTATCGTTTTCGTCTTCTGAGTGTGCACCTACTTACTATCTTTATTTTGTTGTTGGAGTGGAGGTTATAGAGTATTTCTATTTAGGGGGATTATTGTAGTGTTTTACATTAGTTTTATTTTTTGTATTTGAGTGTGCATTTATTTTACTTGTGTTATATATATATATATATATATATATATATATATATATATATACATATACATATATATGTATGTATGTATGTATATAGTTTCAGCTTTTAGATAATGCTTCCAAAATGACAAAAAGGTTATCTCATTGTACTCCAAGAAGAAATCTGAAGTCATTACATTCATTAAGTTTTTAGGGTCATTTAAATAATACATTTTAATTATTATTGTTTTATTAAACGTAAGAAAACTGAGCACCCCTAGCGTTTCGTTAATCCCAAATTTTCTCCCTTTCAGCAACAGGACCCCAGAACCCCCGACTGAGGCGAACGCTACGGGATCTGAGCACAAGGATGGAGTCCACTAATTACCCTGTTGTTCCTTTTGTCCTTAAGTGATTCTCATACGTTAGTTGATGTTTTAAATTCTGAGGTGAATATTATAGTAATGTAAGCATGTATTGTTATGTAAAGCTAAACTTTTGTTGTTGAATGTGATAAATAAATCGAATATAAAAATGAGAAGCTTTTATTGATGAATTTGATAAACCTATTGAACAGGGGTTTAATAACACACACACACGAAACAAGCGCGCTCGTACACACACACACACACACACACATATATATATATATATGTGTGTGTGTGTGTGTGTGTGTAAACATATATGTATGTGTGTATGTCTATATGATATATATATATATATATATATATATATATATATATATATGGTAAATACATGCATTGTTATAGTTGAGGCTTTAATTAACCCTTGGCATATAAATCACCACATAATTGTAAGTAATTGCATGTCTGTCGAAACTTCACTGATTTCGTAAGATCTCGTGCATTTCACAATTAAATAATGATATTGCAACAAAGTGCATGAACACCTGAAAGAAATAACAGATAATACAGAAATGTGAAACAATCTGTCTTTCCTGCTTTATCTCATGTTTGCTTAGAGCTATGGAAACAATGTCTGACTAGTCACAGTAGATTGGTTGGTTTACCTAATTACCTGAAATCTGTTATTACCATTCAGACAACTGTAGTGAAATATTTGAACAAGAAACCTGCTGTTGAACAATATTTGCTCCGGAATGTACCTTAAACAATAATAAATATAAATTGAATCTTACAGATGAGAACAACGCAATGACTGGCAGTCAAGAGTATGTTACATTGTTACTTGGCAGTTTTACGTAATATGATTTATTGTTTGGATCGTGTTGGCGGCATGGTGATCAAAGCTTGTGAGATCGCAGTGCTGAATTCACTACAGTTGTATTTCCCTATACATATTGCATAATGTATGCACTACGCCAGACATGTAATATGGATAACGCTTGTGTAGTATGATAAAAAGATGATTCTAGATCACTGAGTAATTTCCATTCATGACAGTACTGCGTAATGAATTGCAATGGGATATTATTTTTTAGAGAATACCCTCAGCAAGCATTTAGTGAAGTTACGGATATAGTGAACGATATAGAGTTTGTTCATAGACCAGACAAATGAGAAAGCCTTAAATGCACATGGGCAATAAGAAACACCGTCAAACAGTAAATGGTGAACTAGCAACTAGTTTCACGACCCTATGACCTGCACATGAGGGTCACTAATCTATGTAGATTGGCTCAATCTTCCCTTTAATTTTTCGCTTAAATTACGGTAGATTGTACATGTGGATAAACAGTTTGTAACGTATAATGCTATATGATTTATGATTTATGAATGGGATACGAGCAATCCTGTTACAAAACCGAAGTGGTAATAACACATAATTTACTCAATATCAATATTACACCTTATTCACGAGCGGAAATTTAAAGGAATTGTTGACTGGTTAGAGAACTATTTTTTTTATTGATTAGCCAAGTCGTGCTATCACTGAATGGTAATTTTAACAATATAATGATAGTAATGATAACAACAATTACATTAATAATTATTATTGGTCCTGCTGAGATAGAGATAAAAATAATAACTATCATTATCATCACTGCCCACAGAAAGCACTAGTCTAACTACCTCTCTTTAGCTATCCAAAGTGCACAGTCTTGAGCTCTCCAAAAATAGCACCATTGCCTAACACCTTGAAATAGTGAAGTGTGGTACGAAGTTAGTACAGGAGGTCATTTCTGACCGTTTGAGCTGTGCATGAAGAGGGCCTTAGAGTCATTGGTTTTTAAACTGTGTGCCACGGGCGGTGCCTAGGGACGGCGCAAGATTCCGCTGTAAAATTAAAATTCGTATCTAAATAGTGTTTGGCCCTCTTTCACCTCTTTATATGTTTGTCATCTGAGCCTGTAACTGGTGTTTATTTCGTTTCGAGCTCCGTTATTCGTGAAACAGGAGAAGGTGCACTTTATTCTAGGGTAAATTCGTATGATGAAGGGGGGGGGGGGGGGGGGGGGGGGGCTACGTGAGTTCAGGGTGCCTGAAGTTTTGGGCTGCACACAAAGGGTACCTCTGCCTAACTGTACGCTCCGTGAAGTCATAATACATCCTTTTATTTTGTGATACGACGCTCTGGTGGGGCGGAATTAGAATTTCATGATTTTATGTGTTTCCAGTTTTACGCTCCTTTGATATTTGGTTTATAGACATTTTCAGTCAACACAGATATGATTCTATTACGCGTTTTATTTGAAAATAGAAAACACTAATTTAGTGCATAAAACACTTTTGCTTTTAAGAAAACACTAAAAGCACACACACACACACACACACACACACACACACACACACATATACACACACACACACACACACACACACACACACACACACACACACACACACACACACACACACACACACACACACACACACATATATATATATATATATATATATATATATATAATCTGATCATTTGTTTTCAATTAAAAAATCATATATTCCACAGTATCAGATGCGTTGCAAATATTCTGAAAGCACAACATTCCGCCCAGGCAGAGCCCAGTCATACCAACTCTCGCCTCTCATGTTATCAATCGCACTTCTCTCTACACTCGATAAAGGATTTTCACATATTTTCACCTCATATTCTAAAAATCCAGAACCTTACATTTAGCTTGAATTGGCTATTCTTCAGTAAGACCGTCTGCACTGACCCACCGAGCGTATGTACACGTCTTTTCTGTGGATTCAAGAAACTACAAAACATTTAACAACCCTTTTTATGTGTTGACGGCGTAAGAAAGTTTTTTTTTTTTTTCGCATTCGCGGAGAGTCGGCATTATTGCCAATTGCAAATCGCAGGAAGTGTCAGACCGCGCGGAAGAATTTTTATCTCATTATTTTGTCCACCACAGAAGTACTGAACTGCCACAAGGGAGCAAATCTAAGTACTGAGCTGTCCAAAAAAGACTAAAAATCTTGAATTGTCTATGTCTATGTCGTGAATTGTCTAAAGACGTTTCAGTCCATAAATTTTGAAAATGTAAACTTTCCTCTGAGTAAAGATAACAGCAAAGATACGTTGTTTTAAAGCATTCTATAAGAGGAGAACGGAAAGAAAATTATTCAGTTTATTTTACTGCAAGATAAGAGGGGAAAAAAATATAACCTAAATGCAAAATTTCCTTGTATTCCCCTTCAATATAACATTTTCTCCGTGTGACTATTGGCCTCACACTCATTTTCTGACCCCTTAGAGTCTGGAGCTATTTATAAAGGGCCGTTCTGGTTGACCATATGAGCTGTGCAACAATATGTCTGTTTGGCTAATAAGCTTATTGCGAATGTTTCAATGCTGGTCCTGTTGAGACTATGCCTGAGGTATATGAATACGATAGTATAGCTGTTCGAGTTTATTTTGTGAAATGCTTAGCAGCTGTATTCATGCAACAAGAAGTCCTGGCAAAAATGCAAAAAAGACTATCACCCTGGTCTAGTTGATGTCAAAACCATCAAAAGCCCGAACATCGAAAATGAACCTTCGTAACAATGATGGAGTATCTTATCTTTCCCTTTCCATTCTTCCCTTCCCTCGTCCTCCTCCTTTCCCTCTCTCCCTTTCCTCTTCCTCCTCTTTTCCTTCTTCTTCCTCCCTCCTCCTCATTGTCCTCCCTTCCTTCCACCCTTCCCTCTTTCTCCTCATTTCCCTCTCTCCTTTGCTCCCTGCCTTTCCTCTTCCTCCCACTTTCCCTCCCTCCCATTCCCTTACTTCCCTTTTCCTCCTCCCTTTCTTCCCTCTTCCACCCTCTCTTCTCTCCCTCCATTTCCTCTTTCTCCTTCTTTCCCCCCCTTTCCTTTTCCTCCTCCCTTCCTTCCATTCCTTTCCTCCTTCCCCTCCCTCTTCCGTCCTTCCTTTCCTCCCTCCAACCTCCCTTGCTTCCCTCCCCTTCCCTCTTCCTCCTTTCCCTTCACTGGATTTTTTTTATTTTTTTTATTGTAAAGAAGCTAGGTTAGTAATAACAATAACAAATATGATAATTTAGGGTCTGGGTACAAGGCTCTCTTCACTTCGATCGAGTTTTGACAGTCTGCAAGAAATATTGCTGAATGAAAAATATACAACCTGAATCTTTAAACAAATCTCAAGCCAGATATACTTCAAGCCTTTGTATCATAATTTCATATTATTTTCTCACTCATTATTTAGAGGTCCCTTGGAGATGACTAGAACCAATGGCGTGTGTCGTCCTCTTTAAATCTGTGTTAAATCCCCGCCTTCCTTTGTTCAGTTACTAACTCTACACTGACATAAGACATTACACTGAAACTGCAGAAAGATAGGATGTATAAATGGTCAACCAGTAGGGTGACGAGTCAAGAGGAATACCAGATGGAACATTTGTCTGCTTAACCATCAAGACATACTGGATGGGGATGAAATATGTTATAGGGTTACAAGAGTTTATGGGCTGGGTGAACTGGGAATGATATTTGTGAATGAATGACCCCACGCAGGGGATATTATTGCTGCCCATTAATGCAGTCGCTCAGAGTAACTCGAGAGGGGAATATGCTAAAAAAAATAGGTGCTCGTGCGAATAGCTTCATGACTCCAATCCATGGATTAAATACGACAATGTGAGAAATGTATGAACATAGAGCAAGGGAGAGTCAATGAGTAAATCACAATAACTACGAGGTAACATTCAGATAGCCTTGATTTCGAGGGTATTTGAAAGCGTGTGAAATCCCATGAACACTCATTTTCTGCCAAAAATCTATTGATTTTATTGCAACTCCACTAACAGATCGCCTTGGGACTAAAGTTCCATTAATTCAATTACGATCCGCCAGTAACTTGTCGTATAAGCCTGCAGATAAGTAAACCAAGAAACCAATCAATTAACCAATAAACGCAGGCGAAAATGGACTACTTAATATATACAGACTGACAGATAAATATATAAATAGAGTGATAGGTAAATAATCAGTTTGTTAGATAAATACATATAAAAACTGACAGATAAATATATGAATAGATACAGAGGTACACATTAAAAATAGATTGGTAGGTAAATATCTAAACATATTGCTGGACATATATATAAACAGAATGAGAGATAAATATATATATATATTATATATAGACTGAGAGATGCATATGTAAATAAAATGGCAGATAGATCTAAAAACAGATAGACAGATGAATACATAAATATATACCTCCTTCGGTGGAGATAGTCACTGTTTCAAATTACCAGTGACCTATTTCTTAATTGCTTCATATTCATCATGATTACTGTGTTTGGTTCATACGGGCAAGTGTTATTAACAAACATATAACAGGTAGTTTATGTCAGCGTAGCTTTGCCCAACACTCATTAAATCATGCTGCATGAAATATTCTGAGTGTAAATTACCCAATATGGGCCCTAATTGGTGCAGTACGATTATAACTGTTGTCATAAGTATTACTAGCGTTTTCAATATTATCTGCATATTAGACACGATAACAATAATAGTGAGAACGATGGTGGCAATAACTACATTAATCTTAATAGTAATGTTAGTAATTCCAATAGAATAATTGTACTAAATGATAATCCTATTATAATAGAAATAGCATCAATAATCAATGACATGACGTGGATAATTAGGATACTGACAGTAATGATGACAGTTTTAATGATGATAATGATAATAAATACGCTGGTGATGATAATACTAAAATGTATAAAAATGCAAATAATAATTCCAGTGCAACAAAATAATACTAATGCAAGTGGGGTTAATAATCATAGCATCATTAGCGATAGTATAATTATAATAATAGTGACAACATGAAAATAAAAACAGCAAAGCTAATTAGAATTACAAATCATAGCAGTAGTAGTATCAACGACACTTATAATGAAAAAAACAAAAATCGAAATGACAGTTAAAGAATAACAAGAGCATTAATAATAATAATAATAATAATAATAATAATAATAATAATAATAATAATAACAATAACAATAATAATAATGAAATAAAAAATACACCTGTGAGTTTATTTTGCATTGTGCATATCGATATTTTGGGTGAGGTAATAGGCTAAAAATAGCAACGACGTTGTCCTTGAATACGACGTAAATAGATGAATACTTACCAACGCACTGGCAGGCTGTGCAGTTACTACCCCCAATAAAATAATAAAAAATAAAGGAAAAAAACAAGAGCGAACTATATTTTTATAAAAATAAATCATTAGTTTGTCCATATATTCACCAAAGTGCACATATACAAAGGTAGGTGTAGAAAAAAAAGACACCGAATATACTTGAGTTATCGCGAGAACGAGCCACGTTTTCTCTCAACGTTCACGTCATCGACATGCTGGCCTGAGGCTCGGGTCGGAGGGGGTGTGTTTGGGCCGTCCAGCTGATGATCACTCTCGTCCCCAGCCGCTCTCGACAGGTGGCAACGTTGCCTTGTTTTGTGAAGCACAGAAAGTACGAGGACTACTAAATATGACGAAGTTGTTGATTTTGCTATTTCTGATGGGTTGGAATATATCTCCGGTGTACATTTTCATTTCAGGGAAAGTTGGTGGTTGGTTTAGCCTACTTGACATTATGTAGCTGAGCGGGTTTGGGGGAAAATAGGATGTATATAGGGATTCAAAGTATAGAACTATGGTACTACGTAGTTAGGAAATGGCTCGGATCACCATAGCTGATCTCTGTTTGGCAAAATATGGCAACAGTTCACTGGCAACCTTTTCTACTGACTCTTTCTATGCAACTGCTAATATTAATTTTGTTTATGAACCATCGCGATCTGGCCGAGTCTGCAAAGTTCGCGTAAACGTTGAGAGTATGATCTATTTTGGTACAGTCGTGAAGGGCCGAGACTGCGTGACAGTTAACTTCTGTCCTTTGTTACATGATGCTCATCTGTAGCTCACTGGCCGTGTACTACTTGCGTCAGATTTGTTTCGTTTTTGTTTTTCTTTTTCACTTTCTTGCTTGCTGGTGTGATGTCAGTTCATGTGTGAACTGCTTGTGAATTGAAGAGAAAGGAACTTCCTCTGTTCAGGCAGAAGACAGAGCTGTCTTATCACACAACAAACCAGTTTTCATTTTTTTGAACGATAGAAGCTATATTGGGCTTGCATTTACATATATAACATATATTTTACTTTTTTGGGTAAGGAGAGAGGTTGAGGAGCCCCTAACCAACTGTTTCAAAATTTATACCTATGCATTTACAACTAACTTACGTTCATACACCCTTTCTCTCTTTTTTTCCCTTCTTTTTTTCTCCGTTTTACCCGCGCATTCACCGACTAACACACATTCACTAATTCATTTCACTTACTCAGCCACCAACTCTCATTACCAGATTTATGACTTTCAGAATCAAAAAGTTCAAAGGAATGTCATCAAAGTAGCACAGACTGACAATAGACAATAGGAAAATTTGCATTGTTTTAGAATAGGTAATTCTTCTCAATTTGTGTAACCAGAGAATTTATTATCATTATTTGGCTTATTATTTTCCATCACAGCCGTTACCATCATTGTTTTTTGTTGTTGTTGTTTTATTGTTGGTATTATCATAATCATTATCGTTATAATCAATATCATCACCATCATCATTGTCATCGTTACCACTAACACCATCCTTATTGCCGCTCCAGCTACTTCTCTACTATTTTGGTAGCAACAAATACTGAAATTCTCATTGCTTAAACTCAAACAATATTAACCGAGTCCGTTCAGATTTTTTGTTTTATTACTGAGCAAAATATCAAAACATCAACATTGAATAAATACACAAATCTTTTCAATATGTACAGAACAAAATAAATAAATAAATAAATAAATAAATAAAAACAATGAATTAGTAAAATAAGCCTTTATAAATTATGACAGAAAATTCTTTTTTGTCCTTCATATGAAAATGTTTATATCGTCTTTCGATAAGAGAAATTAATTTACACGTTAACTACACAACAAAATGAAAGTGAAGCACTTAATTTAAAAATCGAACATCAACATTTTCTAAGAATTTTAAATGCATAACATGATCATAATATAGAAACATACTGAATGAACATTAAAACAAGCTTGTTTTATATCATATCAACTTTTGCTGATATGTTTTGTTTAAAGAAACAGGGCTCTTCAAAGCACGGGTTGCGACCCCAGTACTGGGTTACAAACTCTTGTTCAATGGGTCGCCACATGATGATGATAATGATAATGATGATGATGATGATGATGATGATGATGATGATGATGATGATGATGATGATGATGATGGTTATCATTATCACACACACACACACACACACACACACACACATATATGTATATATATGAACACATATATAAAACCATATGTATAAATAAAGCATTGTATATATATTTGTATATATATGTGAAGGTATATATACATGTATATATATATTAATATATATTTATGAACTCTTAAATAAAACATTGTATATATATTTGTATATATATATGTATATATATATATATATATATATATGTGTGTGTGTGTGTGTGTGTGTGTGTGTGTGTGTGTGTGTGTGTGTGTGTGTGTGTGCAGTTACATATACATGTATATATATATATATATATATATATATATATATATATATAACCTTATGTGTGTGTGTGTATGAAATGATATCGTCTTGAGAGATAGAATGGACATACTGGCTCGTAAAGGTAGTATACAAATCAAACTGGGTCATGATGAAAAAAGTTTGAAGACTGATTTAGAAATCCAAATATTTATGCTACTAGCATAATATTTGCTTAACATGATAACAGAAAGTAATCGTTTATCCACAACAACAAAAAAATCTGCATTGATGATTCCAATAGAATACTAACATCATCTCTACAAAACACAGCAGAAATATCACCATTGTTTCGCATTTTATCTCTCATTATATAGCGTAAACAAGTTCATTTCATTCCGGCCTTGGATAAAACTGATGTTACTACACGCGACACAGTTCTGTTTACAATGGAAATCTACAAAACAGACATGAAGCAAGAAATGTTTTAAAAACCGGGATAAAAAAAAAAAAGAATATTACAGATAAATTACATAACGCATCATTTCAAACTAAGAATTATTTAAAGTTGCAATCTTCTTCCATCAAGCGACATTCTTTGGCATGAGTCATACATGCATGCGCAGAGTACGTTTGCCTAAACATTTCACTTGACAACAACAGTATCGGCGTGTTTTCGGGTGTCATTTGTTATTATATCTGAGTGCCTAACAATAAAATAGTGTTGGGAATCGTTAAACGTTGATTTCAAGGTTCTGGTTTCGTTTACACTGCTGATAGCCTGGCTTTGGTACGTTTTACGTTGTCTCAAAGAGCGTGGTTTTCACGTGATCGATAGAAAAGATACCCCACGATATGATAGGTCATCTGTACCACACATCTGTGAAGACACACCAATACACCGCACGAAAATAGTTACGCCATCAACCCTAGATGACGATAAGGACAAGTTTAAATGTATCATATTGTCTGAACAAAGACCAGCGAGAGAGAGAGAGAGAAAAAAAAAGAGCGAGTTGCAGCGGAGAGCGGCTTGGGACGAGAGCGAGAGAGTCCTTGCGGAATCAGCTGGCTTTCTCACAACACGTCTGGCTTAAGCACACGCCCGACCAGTTGCGCCTCGCCCAAAATGTTGGCGGAATTCTCGCGATTCTGGACAGAAATTGACTTCTTGGAGCAGTGAGAATGTCCGGCTAGGTGTACCCTACCGATGGTTTGAAAAAAATACGGTGGTGGATTGCTAAAGAGAGTGGGAAATAGTCGAAAAAGGGGGAAAAAAAACTTTTCAAAATGACGCTCTAGCAAATTCTTTGTTCGGTGCTTCATCTGGGCGGTTACTCCAGCTCTCCGCGCAGTTACTGATTTTTTTTCGTCTCTGGTGTATTATTAATCGGCACATCCATGAATTAAAGGCATTGCAACGTGTGGAGAGGGAGGATTCTTACTGTGCAACGAAAGGTAAGTCGAAAAGCGGAGTGTTTTGGCTGTTGTCAGCTGATTGGTGCGACGTCAGGCGTGCCAACAGCAGGGGAATCCTAAACTCATTTCTTTTAGCTTTATAATGTTTTTTTTATTGTTTATTTATGGGAGAATGTGGTAAGGATTAGGGTATGTGTTGCGAGAAACGGTTGGTATTAATTTTGGTATGGACTTTAAAAAAAAAAATGTGATGTGAAATACTTGGGAGGTGTTGGCAAGCGTGAGTGTATAGTACAGTTGGAAAGGTTTGGCAATTTAGAGAAAGTGAGATATGTACACAATTAACAGCGTTTTACCATTAAAATACACGAATAAAGTTCACAGTAGAAGGCCAATTATTGTCATTTACAGCTAAATAACGTTTTCATGCATGGACAAACCTGTGTATTGCCAGAATTCCCAACTTCCGTGAGCTGTCACCTTTAGTTTTACGGACAAATTGAGCGAACAGTTCTAAAATTTTGCAGGTTCATTGACAATATTTCCTCCCCAGGGAACGTCATCATGAAATGCAATTAGGTTACGAATCAAATCACCTCGACATTAGGTATTTAAAAGTGAATTGTCGCCTGACATCAACCTTCCTTTCACATTTGCATGTTAGAGGGGGGAGGGGGGATGTTCAACTATTAGCAGGCGGTCGGCGTGTATGTTACTCTACGGATAGGGAATTCTTGATGGCTGTTATTCCGTTGCTGTGTGGGAATAGGTAGACGTGGTATTATTTTTAGCTACGTTTTCGTAATGGTGTTTTAGCTTCTCGTCACTCGCTGGGTAATTGCATCGACCCCTTTCCACCTTGTTTCAATTTCGGCTTTTTTGATTGTTTTGTGTCTACCCTTTTCGTTGCACTTCTCCCCCTTCTTCTTACCACTTTTCTCTTTGCCTGTGTTCCTCTCCCTCTCTCCCACTTCCCCTATCCCTCTCCCCCACCCTCTCCCTCTCTCCCTCTCCCCCACCCTCTCCCTCTCTCCCTCTCCCCCACCCTCTCCCTCTCTCCCTCTCCCCCACCCTCTCCCTCTCTCCCTCTCCCCCACCCTCTCCCTCTCTCCCTCTCCCCACCCTCTCCCTCTCTCCTCTCCCCCACCCTCTCCCTCTCCCCCTCTCCCCTCACCCCACTCTCTCCCCTCTCCCCACCCTCTCCCCTCTCCCCACCCTCTCCCCCTCTCCCCCACCCTCTCCCCCTCTCCCCACCCTCTCCCCCTCTCCCCCACCCTCTCCCCCTCTCCCCCACCCTCTCCCCCTCTCCCCACCCTCTCCCCCTCTCCCCCACCCTCTCCCCCTCTCCCCCCACCCTCTCCCTCTCCCTCACCCCTTCCCTCTCCCTCTCCCTCACCCCTTCCCTCTCCCTCTCCCTCACCCCTTCCCTCTCCCTCTCCCTCACCCCTTCCCTCTCCCTCTCCCTCACCCCTTCCCTCTCCCTCTCCCTCACCCCTTCCCTCTCCCTCTCCCTCTCCCTCACCCTCACCCCTTCCATCTCCCTCTCCCTCACCCCTTCCCTCTCCCTCTCCCTCACCCCTTCCCTCTCCCTCACCCCTTCCCTCTCCCTCACCCCTTCCCTCTCCCTCTCCCTCACCCCTTCCCTCTCCCTCTCCCTCACCCCT
>NC_061857.1:24069370-24075216 GCF_019202785.1 Penaeus chinensis
TCGCCTTTTCTCTTTCTCCTTTTCTTGCTTTTTCTCTTTCTCCCTTTTCTTGCTTTTTCTCTTTCTCCCTTTTCTTGCTTTTTCTCTTTCTCCTCTTCTTGCTTTTTCTCTTTCTCCTTTTCTTGCTTTTTCTCTTTCTCCTTTTCTTGCTTTTTCTCTTTCTCCTTTTCTTGCTTTTTCTCTTTCTCCTTTTCTTGCTTTTTCTCTTTCTTCCTTTCTTGCTTTCTCTCTTCTTCTCTTTCTCTCTCCTCTCTCTCCTCTCTATCTCTCTCTATCTCTCTCTATCTCTCTCTATCTCTCTCTATCTCTCTCTCTCTCTCTCCTCTTCTCTCCTCTTCTCTCCTCTCCTCTCCTCTCCTCTCCTCTCCTCTCCTCTCCTCTCTCTCTCTCTCTCTCTCTCTCTCTCTCTCTCTCTCTCTCTCTCTCCTCTCCTCTCCTCTCCTCTCTCTCTCTCTCTCTCTCTCTCTCTCTCTCTCTCCTCTCTCTCTCTCTCTCTCTCTCTCTCTCTCTCTCTCTCTCTCTCTCTCTCTCTCTCTCTCTCTCTCTCTCTCTCTCTCTCTCTCTCTCCTCTTTCTTTCTTTCTTTCTTCCTTCCTTTGCCTTCTCGTCTATCATTACTTCCTATTGTTTTATTTTTTTATGTCGTTATTCAGCCTTGGGTCGGATTTATATCGCTTTCTCAATCATTAATCAATAGTTTTGTCCAATTTTTATTGTTGCTTTCACTCTGTTTTCCACGTTTTGTTTTATTTCGATTAAAGGTGGGAAATATATAAATACAAATACTATTCCCGTATTGGATTACATTATGGTGATTCTCTACATCCATTCATTAATTTTAAAGTACCTGTATTTGTTCTGGTGTAATCATTGTTAATTGTAGTTGCTATCACCCTCTTGAAATTTGTTTTTATTTTGGATGCTGCGGGAAAGGGAGGGGAAAGTCGTCCTTTCGAACAGGAAGCTTTAAGACCGTTTTAGCCTGACAGCGGGTCTCGACAGCGAGCGAGGCGTCTGCCCGGTGGAGGGAAGTCGAGCTTACGCGCTGGCGACGGAAGGCCTAGTTTGGACTGCGCGGCTCTCACGGCGATGACGCGGCGCGCAATAACAAAGGCTGCACTAGTTTCCCAGCCGCTGAAATCCACACAAGACTTGGCTCGGATTTTGCGGATGGATGGGGTTGAGGTGGATGCGGTTGTGGGTGGATGACGGGGGTTGTGTGGATGCTGTTGTGGGAGGGATGGGATGGAGGGCGGGCGAAAGTTGTGGGAAGGTGGGTGCGGTTGCGTGTGGATAAACATTGTGAGTGGGTGGAAAGTGGATGGTGGTCGGAAGTTGTGGGTGGATGCATTGGCGTGTGGATGCGGTACCGGTTGCGGGTGGATGGCGATGCTTGTGGACGGAGGCTGCTGATGGGATGTAAAGTATTGGGGAAAAGAGCAGACGAGCTGGGGGGGGGGGGGGGGGGGGGGGGGGTCGGCAGGAATGCGCAGACGTAGGAAGGCGGAATGGCTGGCAGGCAGGCGCGCGCACGCGCACACACACACACACACACACACACACACACACACACACACACACACACACACACACACACACACACACACACAGGCAGACAGACAGACAGACAGACAGACAGACAGATAGATAGACAGACAGATAGATAGATAGATAGATAGATAGACAGATAGACAGACAGATAGACAGACAAACATACAGACAGATAGGCAAGCAGGCAGACATTCATAGAAGCAAGCGAATTGAGAGACAGAAAGGAGAGAGAAACAGCAAGCAATGGGGGAGGCAGACAGGCAGACCAAAAGGCAAAACCAAAAGAGCAAGTGAGCAGGCGGAGGGACGCAAGATCTAAGCAGACAAGCAGGTGGGCAGGAAAGCAGATACAGGGTAAGAGACGGGTAGGAATAGAGGCACTTACAGAAAGGCAAGTACATATAAGGGTTATAGACAAAGCGGCATATACACACGTAAACCTACACAGATGTACGTCAGCAGGAGAGTCGCAGGCAGCAGACTCACAAGCAGCCGAATCGCAAGCAGTAAAAGCAGCTCTGAGGCGTTTAAGTGGCCAGGCAGAGAGATACACGTTGGCAGGGGCAGCAGGTTGAACGTTATGTTGGCAGAGCAGGCAGGGTGTGTTGTCAGCCAGTGTTGGTCTGTCTGGCAGTGTTTTATCGGCACCGGATATCCACTGAAATCCTATACATGGAGATATATTCTTCTATTTTCAGGAGTATTGTAATGCGGGTGTGTAAATATATACAGGGTGCTTTCCATCGTTTTTTTTTTTTTTTTTCTATCATTATTTTTATTGATATTACTGTTTATTATTATTATTATTATTATTATTATTATTATTATTATAATTATTGTTATTGTTTTTATTATTATTATTATTATCATTATTATTATTGTTGTTATTATTATTATTATTATTATTATTATTATTATTATTATTAATATTATTAATATTATTGTGATTATTATTATTATTGATATTATTATTATTATTGTTATCCTTCTTATTATCATAACTATCCTTATCATTATTATCATTATTATTGTTATTATTATTATTACCATTATTATTGTTATTATTATTATTATTATTATTATTATTATTATTATTATTATCATTACTATTATTGTGTAATTATAATTATAATAATCAATATTATTGTTATTTTTATATTGCGGTTGCATTTATTTAGTGGGTGTGGGTGCTCTCGTATACATCTGTATAGATAAAGACGGACAGATAGATAAATAGATCAATATATAGATTCATTCATTTACTTGTTTATTAAGTATGAATGTCGTTTTGGCAACTGATTGTCACAGGAGGGGGGGGGGCGGAGGCTGACCCTTCACCTCACAGAGACTAGTTTTTTTTTTTTTGGGGGTGGGGGTGGGGGGAGGAGGGCGGAGGAGAGGAGGGAGGGGGGGGAGGAGAAGGTGAAAGGGAGGGGAGGGAGAAAAGGAATGGGATTAGGCCTGTTTTATTCTCGTGTTTTTTTTTTTTTTCACTTAACGTTTCGTCTTTTTTGCTTCTGTTGCTCTCCTTCCCTTGTACTCCTCTTCCTCCTCCTCCTCTCTCCTCTCTCCTCCCCACAACTTATTTTCCTTGTTTTTTTTCCAATCTTCTTCATCTGCTTTCTTTCATTAGCATCTATCTCTCTTTCTCTCTCTCCCTCTCCCTCTCCCTCTCCCTCTCCCTCTCCCTCTCCCTCTCCCTCCCCCTCCCCCTCCCCCTCCCCCTCCCTCCCTCCCTCCCTCCCTCCCTCCCTCCCTCCCTCCCTCCCTCTCTCCCACACTCCCTCCCTCCCTTCCTCCCTCCCTCTCTTCCACATTCCCTCCCTCTCTCCCACACTCCCTCCCTCTCTCCCACACTCCCTCCCTCCCTCCCTCCCTCCCTCCCTCCCTCCTTCCCGGTCTCCCTCACAGTGCTGCCAGGCGTAGGATGCACGTGGGGTGGGCGTTATGTTGTCGTACCCCTTTTGGGCGTCCAATTTTGAAAAAAAAAAAAAAAAAAATCGGGCTGCATAGGCAGCTTAGGCTTTGCAGTAAATCAGGTTAATTAATAATGCACATTTTTTACCGTTGCTACTATTAAAATTTAAAACGCATTTGGCTTTTTTTTTAAATCTTAGGCAAGAAAGGCATGCAGCACTAGATGTAATTTTCGTTCAAAGCGAAATGGTTACGCAAGTCAATTCCACGTACGAAGAACCAAAAAAAAAAAAAAAAGAAAAAAAAAATGTCTGGGCAACGAGGGTTAAGAAAAAAATAAAAAATAAAAAGAGTAACCAGTGATCTAGAATTTTCGAAACAGATTTGAGTAAAGGCCGAAGATAAATTTGTTTGAAACGATGATATGCATTTTGATGAGGCAACCCTTGGGATTGGTAGCGCTACAGGCCTCGTAGCTCTGAACAAATGAACAAGTGAACGGGTCAACATGTGGGCAAATGGGCAGTTGGACGAATGAACAAGTGAACGAGTGATCAGTTAAACGGGTTAACAAATCAACAGGTGAATAAGCGAATACGTGGACAAATGAATGGATGAGCAAATGAGCAAGTGAACAAATGAACAGGTGGACTAAGGAAAAAAAGTGAACACATGAACAAGTGTGACCAATTGAACAAATGAACATCGCTGTTATTTGAAGGTTTAAAAGAGTCGTTCGGTCGGGGAACCGGTGTTGCTTTCAAGGGCTTAAGAGACTTATTAGCTTATTGTTATATATATACATACACACACACATACACACACACACACACACACACACACACACACACACACACACACACACACACACACACACACACACACACACACACACACACACACAGATTGATGATTGATAGATAGATAGATAGATAGATAGATAGATAGATAGATACAGATATATATACTTATATATGTATATATATATAAATAAATATATATATATATATATATATATATACATGGAAGAAAGAGAAAAGCAATTCAACGAAACACCTGATGCAAACTGAGAAACCTTCGAATAAACGAGGAAAACTATAAAAAAAAATTATCTTGTCTCGATATCTGTGTTATCATGTCTGGCAAGTGAGGCTGGTGGAGGAGGAGGAGGAGGAGGAGGAGGAGGAGGAGGAGGAGGAGGAGGAGGAGAAGAAGAAGAAGAAGAAGAAGAAGAAGAAGAAGAAGAAGAAGAAGAAGAAGAAGAAGAAGAAGAAGAAGAAGAAGAAGAAGAAGAAGAAGAAGAAGAAGAAGAAGAAGAAGAAGGAAGGAGGGAGGAGGAGGAGGAGAAGGAAGGAGGGAGGAGGAGGAGGAGAAGGAAGGAGGGAGGAGGAGGAGGAGAAGGAAGGAGGGAGGAGGAGGAGGAGAAGGAAGGAGGGAGGAGGAGGAGGAGAAGGAAGGAGGGAGGAGGAGGAGGAGGAGAAGGAAGGAGGGAGGAGGAGGAGGAGGAGAAGGAAGGAGGGAGGAGGAGGAGGAGGAGAAGGAAGGAGGGAGGAGGAGGAGGAGAAGGAAGGAGGGATGAGAAGGAGGAGAGACGGAAGGAGGAGGATATGAGGAGGAGCAGCACGAGGGATGAGTGAGGAGGTGAGAAGGACAGATTGATTTATAGAGCGGAAAGTACGGCGGGAGGCTTCTTCCTTCGGCTCCGTCCTTCTGTCTTATGCGTCGGCCGTATACGGCCGGCGGGAGGCTCTTTCGCTTCGCCGGCCGTCGTGTGTCTGCGACTCGTCAGCCGTCGATCTGGCGTCTTCGTCGTCTTCGTCCTTTCCGGTCTGTGCGCTTCGTCTTCTGGCGCCATCCAGCTTTCTGGCGTCGGCGCTTCTTCCTGCCGGCTTTCGTCTCTCCTTCTGCTTCTACTTCCCTTCAGGGCTTCTTGCTCGTCGGCTCCGTACTTCTTTCTTCTTCTTCTCTTCTCCTTGCCTTCGGGCTTCGCCTGCGTCTTCGTCCGGCCTGCTTTCTTCTTCTTCCTTCTTCTCCTTCCTTCGTTCTTCTTCTCGTCTTCTCCTTCCTCTTCTTACTTCTCTTCTTCTTCCTTCCTTCTTTTCTCTTCTTCTTCTTCTCCCTTCCTTCTTTCTTCTTCTCCTCTGCTCCTTCCTTCTTTCGGCTTTCTTCTTATCTCCTTCCTGTCTTATCTTCGTTCTTCTTCTTCTCCTGTCCTTCTTTCTTCTTCTTCTTTGCCCGTCCTTGCTGTCTTCGTCGTCGACACCTTCCGTCTTGTTCTTCTTTTTTCTTCTTCTTCTTTGCTTTCCTTCTTCTCTTCTCTTCCTGCTTCTTCTTCTGCGTCCTTCTTGTCTCGGCCGTAGGCTGCGGAGTAGGGTAAAT
>NC_061857.1:24075316-24082816 GCF_019202785.1 Penaeus chinensis
CATTCGGGTTAACCCCCCCCCCCCACCCTCGTTTTGGGAAAGAGAGAGAGGGAGAGAAATGGGGAGAGAAATGGGAGAGAGAGAGAGAAAGAGAGAGCGAAAAAGAAAAGAAAAGAGAGAGAAAAGAGAGAGAGAGGAGAAGAGAGAGAGAGAGAGAGAGAGAGAGAGAGAGAGAGAGAGAGAGAGAAAGAGAGAAAGAGAGAAAGAGAGAAAGAGAGAAAGAGAGAGAGAGAGAAAGAGTCTTGGACAAGCGGAGGTATATTTTTAGCAATATATTCTTTGCTAGCCGCTTTGGGGGAACCTTCATTGTTATTTATGTATTCTGTCTGTGTCTCTTTTCCCCTTTGTTATTGTCTCTCGGACCCTTTCCTTTAGTCGTTTTTTTTTTAAGTTGTATATTTATTATTTTCCTCGTATCGTTTTATTTCGTGGTTATCTGCCCTTTCTTGTATTCTCTTTCCTTTTCATTCTCCCTTCTCCCTCCTGTATCTTCCCTCTCCCTCTACCTTTACCTTTCCCCTCCGTTTCCCTCTCCCTCTCCCTCTCCCTCTCCCTCTCCCTCTCCCACCCGCCTTTCCCTCTCCCTCTCCCATCTTCCTCCCTCCACTCCTTTTCTTCTACCATTTCCCTCTTCCTTTTCCCTCTTCGTCTCCCTTTTCCCTTTTCAGCCTCCCATTTCCCTCTCCCTTTTCCCCATAATAACCCCCCCACCCCATCTTTCTTCCACTAATCCATCTTCCACATTCCCCCTGTGTCTCCATTTCCTCTCCTCCAAAGGGTTAGAAGGAAGGCGCATTGCACACTAGAATTTCTTATTCCTCGCGTTTTTTTTTTTTTCTTCTTCCTCTTCTTCTTCTTCTTCTTCTTCTTTTGGCATTTCCTCCTCAAGAAGTTTGTGTTTGTAGGTTTGTTTGTCTGTCTGTCGTTTTTTTATTTTTGTATAATATGGCTGCCAATCCTTTTCTATGTATTCCTGTCCGAGTATGACTGTTGTATGTCTGTCTGCTCCTCTGTGTGTATGCCTGTCCGTCCCTATCTGTGTATGTCTGTGCAGATCGGTTTGTCCCTGTCTGTGTATGTCTGTCTGTCCCTGTGTATTGATGCCTATCTGTCCCTGTGTGTGTATGCCTGCCTGGTCCTCTATGTGTATGCCTGTCCGTTCCTGTCTGCGTATGTCTGTTTGTCGCTGTCTGTCCATCTGTTTGTCATTGTCTCAGTGTCTGCGTGCCTGTCTGTCCCAGTGTAGTTATGCGTCTTTGCCCCCTCTCTGCATATGCTCGTCTTCCCCCGCGCGTGTGTCCGTGTGCTTGTTTGTTTGTTTGTTTGTGTGTGCGTTTGTGTGTGCGTTTGTGTATTGGTGCCTGCCACATGTTCCGGGAAGTTGCCAAGGAGGTGAGCCGAGATGAGTCCTCCTTCACGGGTTGTTCGCGACTCGGTTGTGACAATGAGGTGATTTAGTCATAGTGTTTTTATTGTTGTTGTTGTGGTTATTATTTTTATTGTTATTATTATTGTTGTTATTATTATTATTGTTGTTGTTGTTGTTATTGTTATTATTGTTATTGTTATTAATGTTATTGTTATCGTTAGTTATTATTATCATTTTTATTATATATATATAAAATATTGTTGTAGTTATTATTGGGGACTAGACAGAGGAGGGGGGGAGGAGGGGGAGGGAGAAGGAAAGAAAGGAAAATGAAGTAGGAAGGAAGGAAGCAAATAAGGAAAGATTGGAGAAAGGGAGAGGAGGAGCTAGGAACGGTGGAAAGGAAGGGGGAGGGGGGAGGGGGGAGGAACCGAGGAAGTGAGGATCAAGGAGGAAAGTAGGAGGAAGAGGGGGGGGGAGGAGGAGGAGGAGCATCGCCTTGAAGAGAGTCAAGTTGCGTTCAAGAAGTGATTCATTACTTTACTCTATTACCTGGTGCGCGGTTGCCAAACTTCCGAGAATTAGGGTTGAGTTGGGGGATTTCCAAGGGTTGGTTGGTGGGGTGTGGGGGGGGGGAGAAGGTTAAAGGGGGGGTTGTGATCTTGTTTTTATATGATTTGATTTTATGATCCTTATTTTTATTTTTTTTTTTTTTTTTTTTTTTTTTTTTCTCTTTTTCGATGTGTTATCTTTTCTCTTCAATTCTCTTTCTCTTCTCTTGTTTCCTTTATCCTCTTCGCTTCATCGCCCGCCACATCGCCATCACCACCTCCTCCCCTTTCCTATTCTAATCCCCCCCCCCCTTTCATCCTAATGCTTTTCCACCTTCTACGTCCTATATCCTCATTATCATCTTCCTCTCCTTCTTCCTCCTTCTCTTTCTCTTTCTGACTCTTCTTTTTCTTCTTCTTCTTCTTCTTCTTCTTCTTCTTCCTCTTCCTCCTCTTCCTCCTCTCTCTGAATCCTCCTCCTCCTCCTCGTTCCTCCTCCTCCTCCTCCTCCTCCTGCCGCTTCCTTCACCACTACTTCTCCTAATCTCCTATCTTACTTCTTCCACCTTCCTCCACCATCTCCCCTTCCTACTCCTCCACCAGCGCCTCCACCTTTACCACTTCCTCCTCCTGTCCTCCTCCCTCTTTACCCCCTCTTCTCCCCCTTTCCACTTCTTACCCCTTCTCCCTCCTCCTCTTTCCTTCCCCCTCGTTCATTCCCCCACTCTCCCTCCTCTTCCTTTCCCCATCCCCCTCCTGCTCCTTCCTTCCCCTCCTCTCCCTCCTTCCCTCTCCCCCCTCGTTCCTTCCCCTCCTCTTCCTCCTCTTCCTCCTCCTTCTTTCCCCATCCCCCTCCTGCTCCTTCCTTCCCCTCCTCTCCCTCCTCTTCCTTTCCCCACTCCTTCCTTCCCCTCCTCTCCCTCCTTCCCTCTCCCCCCTCGTTCCTTCCCCCTCTCCCTCCTCCTCCCCCCCCCCCCCCCTCCGCTTCCCTTCCCTTCCCTCGCCCCCCCCCCCTTCCCCTCCTGAAGTGTGAGTGTTATCGTTGTCTCGTCAGCGACACGGAGGCTCCTGTCCGCCTGAAGGCACGTGGTCGCCTGCTTGCGTGCTTGCCTACCTCATCGCCGTGACTACTTGCTTGCTCACTTGCATTCCTGCCTGTGTGCTTGCCTACGTCGCCGCTGTGAATTCTTGCTTCCTTGCTTCTATTCCTGCTCGCGTGCTTGCCTACGTCGCCGCTGTGAATTCTTGCTTCCTTGCTTCTATTCCTGCTCGCGTGCTTGCCTACATCGTCTCCGTGACTGCTTGCTTACTTGCTTACATTCTTCGGTTGCTTGTGCGTGCTTGACGTCGCTGTGACTGCTTGCTTACTTGCTTTCACTCCTCGTCTGCTTGCTCACATCGTTGTTGTGATTGCTTGCTTACTTGCTTTCATTCCTCGTCTGCTTGCCTACATCGTCGCTGACTATATTTGTTCGTGTTTTTCCGCTCCTCATGGTCTGCTTGACTATCGCATCACCGTGACTGCTTGCCTGCCTGCGTTCCTGTCCATGTGTCTGCATGTCCGCCTCGTTCACATCCTGTCGGCAAGCGGACCTGCACGGTCGAACTTCCTAATTATTATTTTTTTTTTCTTAACTTCGTCCTCTTCTCTTTTTTTTCCTCCTTTTCTCCTTCTCCTCCCCTTCCCTTTCCCCTTCCTCGCCTCTCCTCTTGCTTTACTCTTATCGTTCTCCCCTTTTCCCCTTCTCCTTACCCCTCATTATCCCCCCTTCTCCTTGTCAATCCTCCCCTTCCTTCTCTTCCTCCCTCCCCCTTCCCTTTTCTTTCTTCTCCATCTATCCACTTCTCCCTTCTCTTCTTCCCTTTCTTCCCTCACGCCCCTCTTCTCCTCCCCCTTCTCTTATTCCATCTTCCCCATCCCTCTCTTCCTCCCTTCCTTCTCCCTTTCCCCCTCCCTCTCTGCTTTCCTCCTTCCCCGTTCCTCCCTTTCTCCTCCCTTCCCTCCTCCCTCTTACCCCCCCCCCCTTTCCCTCGCCCGCCTCCTTCCCCTTCCCTCTCTTCCTCCATCATCCTCTTCCCTCTCTTTCTCCATCCTCCTCTTTCCTCTCTTCCTCCATCCTCCTCTTCCCTCTCTTCCTCCCTACCCCCTATTCCCCTCTTCCCCTCTTCCTTCCCCTTTTTGTCGCCCCCGCCTTGCGTCTGACGAACCCGCCGAGACTGACATCCTTTGAGAGCATCGCGGAGATGACTGTTCAGTGGAACCAGTGGCCGGAAATTGAATGCCAAGAAGCAGTCCCTTTTGTGCTCTGACTGACAGACAGACAGATAAATAGAGACCGACGGACATAGACAGACGGACGGACAGGCGGACAGACAGACAGACAGATAGATAGAGACAGACATAGCCCGACCGGCAGCCATAGACAGACAGAGATAATGTCTTTATCGTGGCAGTCGAGAGTCTTGCTTGGATGGCTCTGCGAGGCAAATCCGTGTGAATTCTCTCTTGTTGATGGGCTTCTGTTTTCGAGAATTTAAATGGTATTTGTGATACTACTATCGTTAGTAATGAGGTGATAATAGATATAATGATGATGGTAATGGTAATACCGGTCGTTAACAAAGGTAATAGCAATAATGATAGTAGGTTAATTTTATTTATGTTTTTATTACTTCAATTTTTTATTTATTTTTTTTTTTTTTTCCTTTGTAGCATCGATAAGGTGTGTTTTTCCCCTTTTGTAGCATTGGTAGAGTGTGTTTTAAGGTCTATATTTCCATATTGTGGTCACGGGAGTCTGGCGTAGTTTACACTTTGACCATAAGATCGTGCCATTATTTTGTAAGTCATTCGAGATTGACCGGTTTAGTCCTTTTCTTTCACCGGACGCTTCTCCTGTTTCGTGTCCGGGAATTCAGCCCAGAGTTTTTATTTCTCTGGTTTCTGTCCGCGTGGTATTTTCCTTGTTCTTGGTTTCTTTGTCGGTTTATTTGCAGATTCACTGTCTCTTCTGTTCGTGCTCTATATCCATTCGTCACTCGTTCTCGAACGCGAGCATCTTTTATTCCTTTGTCTCACTTTGTGGACCTGCATTGGTCCGTCGCCTCGTCCCTCGCTCTGTATCAGCTGTTGCGAAGCCCACGTGGCCTTGGATATCAGCTGACTCCCGTCAACAAAGGAGTTGCCCGAGGGAAATGCTTCTCCGCCAATGGGAGTGCGGCTTCCAAACGTCATGACAACGTGCGGACCAATAGCGTGCTTCGTTACATGATGAGGGTGACCGGCCAATCAGCTGGAGTCTCTGTGGGTCCCCATGAGGTAATGACCCGAGACCAGCACATAATCCACCGCTGAGGCCCTCCGGCGGTAGGAAATTATCACTTTTTGATGGACTGGTTACGGATGCCTCCTCTTCCATGCGTCTGCCCCTTTTTTCTCCTTCAATTTATCCTACTTATTCTATTGCTCTTTCTCCTCATTCATAGTCTTGTTCCAATCCTCCATGTTCTCAGTGTTGTTCTCTTCTTCCTCCTCCTGTTCCTCCTCCTCCTCCTCCTCCTCCTCCTCCTCCTCCTCCTCCTCCTCCTCCTCCTCCTCCTCCCTTCCTCCCGTTCCTGTCCCCCATCCCCCTCCCTCCCTCCCTCCCTCCCTCCCTCCCTCCCTCCCTCCCTCACTCCAGTTCCTCTCCTCCTCATCCTCCTCCCCTCCTCCATTCCTCCCTGCTTCCATTCCTCCCCCCCTCCTCCCTTCCTCCTCCTCTCCATGGAGGGTCAGGGTTTTTAAGGAGGAACTTGAACTCGTCTCAGTAAGGAGAACGGGCAGGGGAGGGATGGAGTTCAAGGTGGATGGACAGAGACTGCACTGACCCTCCACCTACTCCTACTCCTCCTACACCCTGCTCTCTCTCTCTCTCCCTCTCTCCCTCTCCTTCTTCCCCTCCCTTCCCCCTCTCCCTCTCCATCCCTTCCCCCTGTCTCCCTTTCCTCTTCCTCCTTCTTCCTCCCATCTTCCTCCTCCCGCTCTTCGACCCTTCCCCCTCCCCCCAATCCTTTACCCTTCCCTTCCTCCTCTTCCTCCTCTTCCTCCCTCTTCCTCCTCTTCCTCCTCTTCCTCCCTTTTCCTCCTCTTCCTCCCTCTGCCTCCTCTTCCTCCCTCTGCCTCCTCTTCCTCCCTCTTCCTCCCTCTTTCTCCCTCTTTCTCCTCTTCCTCCCTCTTCCTCCCTCTGCCTCCTCTTCCTCCCTCTGCCTCCTCTTCCTCCCTCTGCCTCCTCTTCCTCCCTCTGCCTCCTCTTCCTCCCTCTGCCTCCTCTTCCTCCCTCTGCCTCCTCTTCCTCCCTCTGCCTCCTCTTCCTCCCTCTGCCTCCTCTTCCTCCCTCTGCCTCCTCTTCCTCCCTCTGCCTCCTCTTCCTCCCTCTGCCTCCTCTTCCTCCCTCTGCCTCCTCTTCCTCCCTCTGCCTCCTCTTCCTCCCTCTGCCTCCTCTTCCTCCCTCTGCCTCCTCTTCCTCCCTCTGCCTCCTCTTCCTCCCTCTGCCTCCTCTTCCTCCCTCTGCCTCCTCTCCCTCCCTCTGCCTCCTCTTCCTCCCGCTCTGCCTCCTCTTCCTCCCTCTGCCTCCTCTTCCTCCCTCTGCCTCCCTCCTCCTCCCTCTCCTCCCTCTTCCTCCCTCTTCCTCCCTCTTCCTCCCTTCCTCCGTCTTGCTCCCTTCCCCCCCCCTCTTCCTCCTCCCCGTATCCTTTGTATTATCCCTCCTCCCGTAGGACACCTTGGCAGCAGTCCCCCATCAGCATAACAATTACCCGATCGCATTATCCGTTTCTTTATTGCTTTTGTACAGCCGCCCTCTGGCCGCCATTTTCTATCATTGTTGTCTCCTGCCTTCTCTCAGTGGCGCTTTCTTTCGTTATCATGGCGTTATTTATTATGGTCTTTTGTGACGATGGAGGGGAAGTAGATAGCGTCATCGTTGTCGTCGTCATCGTCATCATATCATGCGGTGACTGCGTGCGGACGGAGAGACGGAACTGTTCCTCCTTCTGCGTCGAGGTCTGCGTCACTATCCCCCTTCCCTCCCTTCCCCCTCCGCCCCTCTACCCCTCTACCCCTTCCCCGGCACCCTCCCCCCCCCTCCCTCTAGCTCTTCCCTGCCCTCTGGGTGTGGGTGAGAAAATGGGCATAATGATAATATGGTAACACTGTGCCTCCTCCTACTCCTCCTGTTCCTCCTCCTCCTCCTCCTCCTCCTCCTCCTCCTAGCGGGTCAGCTGTTGGGGTTTTGAAGTTCTCTTTCTTTATTGTTTTTTTTTTTTTTTTTTTTTTTGGGGGGGGGGTGTTTAGTTTTTCTTTCGACTTGCTTGTGCGTTTCTTGTGTAGTTTTATTGCTTCGTCTTTCTCTTATTCTTGAACTTTCTTCCTTTCTCTCTTTGTCTCTTGACTTATCCTAATTATTTCTCTGTCTCTCTCTTTCTCTTTCTCTTTCTCGTTTCCCGTTCCTCCATCCTTCTCCCCCTCCCTCCCTCCTTCCCCCCTTTTCTCCGTCCTTCCCTCTTCCCCCCTTCACTTCTTCCTTTCCTCTTTCCCTCCGC